>NW_005199524.1:87146-99590 GCF_000372725.1 Emiliania huxleyi CCMP1516 | reverse complement strand
GCGCCCCCCCCCCCCTGTAAGCGATGTCCGCCTGCTCAGGACAGGATCCCGGCGGGAACACGATTAATTGAGGGATCCGTTCTTGCGCGGCGCGTGCGACTGTCTTTGTTTGAAGTAAAAATTCGACCTAGATGGGGGCCCTCGCCACCGCACGGCCCTCCCTGTCGCCCGCAACCCCCCCCCCCCCCCCAAAAACACACACACACACACACACACACACACACACACACCGCCCCCCTCCCCCCCCGACAGCTGCACTGCTCCGTCGGCCTCTTCTTCGACATGCGCGGCGTCTTCTACGAGGAGAAGTTCCAGCGGCTGGTGCGCGAGATATAGCCGAGACACAGTCGAGATATTATACGAGGACGATAAGTGCCAGCGGCTGGTGCGCGCCCCGCAAAGACGCGACACAAGCCACATTCCCCACCCCCCTCCGCAGCAATGCAGACGACACCCATTCTCAGGTGCGCGCCTTTGTCAAAAAGTACCTGCTGGCGACGGTCGGCGACGCCGAGGAGGTCGCCGCCCCTCGCTCCTCCTCCTCTGAGTCGTTGGGTGAGTCGTCGGGCGATGACGACGGGGAGGGGAAGAACGGCAACGGGGTGCGCCGGAACAAGGACGCCAGGAAATACTGAGCGCGAGGCTGCGTGTTTGCGTCAAAAAAAGATACCGTACGGCACTCTAGAGAGCAACCGCGAACGCGAGTGACGGTCTTCTCTGTTGTCACTGGCAGTGAGCGTCTGCAGACTGCACATGAGAGCAGGGGCGGAACGAGCCGTACGTGCTACGGCTTTACGTCAGTACGGGGTCGCGGGGTGTGGATGTAGGGGGCCCACAGCGCCCCAAAATCCGCCACCAGTGTGGGTCCTCGGATTTCGCGCAATCGCTTGACTCTGAAAAGCTCGCCTATCCCTGCGGTGAGCGCTGTGGTCGCCGCAGACTGGCTCCGACTTGACGGGGGCATGGAGACGTGATGCCTCCATGCCCCCGTCGAGTCAAAATCGACATGCGAGGCGATCTTTGGCCCGCCAGAGGGATAGGCGGCGTTTTGGGCGCCGCGGATACTTACACGGACGAGCAAGATTGTAAGACGGCTTGCGAAGGTTCCGCCACTTGCTATTACATCTATTGGCAGCCGACGGGCGGTACAAGTGGTAACTACTGCCATCTTTACGCGACGTGCGACACGACAAAACAGCCCAGTGAAACTGGGACCAACTATCGACTCTTCCGAAACTTCCCCCCACCATCGGAGCCACCACCCCCACTACCGCCGCCTCCGCAAGTGGCGTTCAACCCCGAGTGGACCGAATGGAACTTGGGTGATCCATACGGAAACGGTCTAGTCACATGCGGCGATGGGGAAATCTCCGCGGATACTTACACGGACGAGCAAGATTGTAAGACGGCTTGCGAAGGTTCCGCCACTTGCTATTACATCTATTGGCAGCCGACGGGCGGTACAAGTGGTAACTACTGCCATCTTTACGCGACGTGCGACACGACAAAACAGCCCAGTGAAACTGGGACCAACTATCGACTCTTCCGAAACTTCCCCCCACCATCGGAGCCACCACCCCCACTACCGCCGCCTCCGCCCTCACCACCCCCATCATCTCCACCGCCGTCGCCGCCGCCTTCGTCAAGTCCTTCCCCACCCCCATCAGCGCCGTCGCCTTCGTCCCCACCCCCATCAGCGCCGTCGCCTTCGTCCCCTCCGCCCCCTCCGCCTGTTGGGGCAGAGCAAGACCCGTGCGCGAGTATCAGATACCCCATCGCCTGCTGTAGCGCAACCGCGACTCTCCTCGCAGGTATCAGGTACGCGTGCCACAGAAACGCGGCGCTCGCACGTTCATGTTGCCCTCACAGGCACCTCCACTTTGCGCACGGCGGTGAGGCCGACTTCAGGGGGCGCAACGGCGTCTTCTACAACTTCTTTTCTGCGCCAGGCTTTGCCGTGAACGTCAAGACGGAGGCTGCCACCTTCCGCCTCCGCAAGCCCCAGCAAGATCTGGTCGTGGACGGCTCCTTCATCACGGAGGTGCACGTCGTCGCTGGAGGCGTCTCTTTGCCCGCGTGGGCTTGGGCCAACGCGTCCTTCTGGGCCGACCAGCTCGACGACTACAACACCGGTCCCCACCCAACTCCCTCTCCCCCTCCCGCCCATCCCCGTCCCACCCACCCCACCATGAGCATCGCCTTCACTTTGGCTAGGCGGGCGCGTGATCAACGGCACGTGCGCCAGCCGCCCGTTCAAATTCGGCACCTTCGGCCACAAGGCTTGCGACGACCTCGACATCACGATGAAGTCTGCGCGACACCCTTGGGTTTTGGGCGCCCCGTTAGTGGCGATTGAGTTCCAAGCAACTGCTCGCCCTGCACAGGTATTCCAGCGCCACCTTCAAGTACCGCGACACCTGGGCCGTCGTCGTGCGGGGAAACTACGTCTTTGACCGCAAGAGCGGGCCAACCCACCGCCTCGATCTGACGTTCAAGGAGATTGGCAGCGCGGCGGCGCGCTCCCTCCCGCACGGCATCATTGGGCAGTCATTCACGACCAACGCTCCGCGCCGCGGCAAGCAAGACGTCTACCCCGCTTCCGGCCGTTTCGCCACGAGCGCACAGGCTGAGGGCGCCATCGAGGGAGATGAATCCATGTACGAGGTGGCGTTTCCTCACGCCACCACGTTCGCCTTCTCGCGCTTCATGAGCGCCGCTCCCGCCGACGGCGACGTGCCAGCGAGCGAGCTCCTCCTCCCTAACCCTACCGAGGCCTCCTCGAGCGAGTGAGTGGGGACGCTTTGCTCTGCGTGCCAAGGGAGCCCACGCGAGGGAGCGAGGGGCTTAGCGACTACACGAGAACTGTGCACTCGCTTGCACGTTTGCCCCGTTTTCTTGCCAGGAAAGGTGTATTACTTATTTACTTTTAGGGCTCGCGATTTTTCTCTTTTTTAGATTCGTTGTTAATAATTAATAATAATTTTGTTTCTTGTTTTCATGCGCGGTACTGGGTTCCGGCTCCTACCGCTGGCTGGCCCCTCCCAGATAGGTAGGTAGGTTGGTGTCTCTTGAGTCTTGTCTGGCGCCCCAGCCGATCCAACCGACTCCCTCCGTGGCAACATCATCGGCGGCGGCATCGTCGGCGCCTTTGCCGCCTGGTGGCTGCGCAATGCTTCACCGGCGGTGCGTATCGACGTATACGAGACCGGGAGGACGCTCGACACCGGGAGGGTGACGGACGCGCCGAGGGCAAGGTGGGTGTCCCCGAGACGCCCATATGTGGGCGGGGACCCCTCCCCCCCCCCCCCCCCCGGCGGACCGACCACGCACGCATCTCTCGAGGTCTCGCGAGGTTGACGTTAGCGCAAAATTCTTTTAATATTCCTTGTCCGCCATCCCTCGCGCCGTCCCGGGGCTCCCCTCTAGCTACGGCTCCGACGGCGCGAGGAGGGGCGAGGCCATATCGCGCGACGCCGACCCGCTCGAGGCCGCTGCCGACGAAGTGCCTGGCTGCTCCGAGTGCGCCTGCAGACGAGCTGTCTGGACATGTCGTGGACGTGTCTCTAGGCAGGGCCGCGGCTGGCTTCGAGTGCGCTGGAGTGCCTCGGACCTCGCCCATCTCTCGCCCATCCCTCGGCCACCTCTCGGCCATCTCTCGGTTACATCTCGCCGCGAGCTCGCTCTTGAGCGTCTTGCCGCGCAGGACGCGCCTGCCGACACGTCTCCATGTCATGGGCGTGTCCTGGACACGTCCGTCGCTCGCCGTGCCGCGCAGGACGCGCCGCTTCCCATCCACCGACGCCTCGGTGAAGGAGGAGCGCAGGACGAGCCGCTCGACCGAGGGGAGGCGCCTAGGCGAGGAGCGGTGGCCAGCCACTAGCGAGCACTGGATGCCGAACGATGGACTGGTAGAGGCCGAGGGAGGGGGGCGCCTCAGCGGGCTGTTTGGCGGGATCGAGGAGTCGGAGGCGGCCACCGCCGCGGCCCCTGCGCGCTTCTTGTCGAGGCGAGGCCGCACCTGTCCACACACGCCAGCTGTGAAGAGGCGCCGTCCACACCTCCGCGCCTCCCTCGTGTCGAGGCGGGGCGAGCACGATGGTCAGCACGAACTTGTTGAGGACCTGCTTGGCGGCGCGAATGTCGGACTCGTCGTAGATCTCCTACTCTTGAAGCAGAGCGAGTCAGTCGCATTATTGTTATTATCGTTATGAATGTCGGACTCGTCGTAGATCTCCTACTCTTGAAGCAGAGCGAGCCGTCCGCCGCTCGTCCATCAAGGACGTCGCACTCGGAGGACCCTCTCCTCCGTCAGGATCTCATCTCGGGCAATCTCGGGTAATCTCGGGTAATCTCGGAGGCCCCTCTCCTCCGTCAGGATCTCCTCGATGATGTCCTCGAGCGTGATGACCCCGATGCAGCCCGACTTGCCGCCGGGGAACTCGCCCTGGCTCGCGAGCGCCTGAGGAGGGCGTGGAGAGATGGGGAGAGATGCTCGAGAGATGGGGAGCCTGCACCCTGGCTCGCGATCGCCTGCCTCGCCAGCTCCGGGTGGCGCGAGACAAAGGCCATGTGCGCGTGGCCCTCCTGTTCAGTCGGCTAGGGGAAGGGCACCGGTCGGCCAGGGAGGGGCTGGAAGGGGCTGAGGAGCTCGCGAGGTGCGCCCTCCTGGAAGGTGTTGAGGAGCGCGAAGAGAGAGTCCTCCGGCCCAACCTGCTCCGTGCGGGTGGAGGGTTGCGACCGGCCGATCCGTCACTCAACTAAACGCGCTCTAGCCCGCCCTGCTCCGTGCATTCCTCAATCAGCAAAGAGCGAGTTCCCTCCGGGGCTCAGGGAAGCGAACGTGATCTCGGGCGATCTCGGGCGATCTCGCGGCGATCTCGCGGCGAGCGGTGATGCACGGCGAGACGGGCGGCGGTGGGCGTGCCTTGCGAGCAGCAGCGGCCGCGCGCCGAGATCTTGCCGGGCGAAGCGGGAGGTGGTCGGGTACGGAAGGCACGTAAAGACGATCTGGAGCGAATCCGGCCCAGCTTAGGCCGCGCCGCCGCCGAGAAGACGGCGGGGCGGAATCGGCGCGTTGAGAGGCGCGGCGGCGATCAGACCGCGCCGACGAGCGGCCGGCCGCCGCGCCGCGCCGGGAGGATGCACGGAGGATACGCCGGGGCGTGGACGAGGCATGGGGGCGAGAGGGGCGAGAGAGAATGCAAGGCGCTGCCAGCAGCGCCCGAGGCGCCCGTCCGGCGGTGTGGGCAAATAAAGAAAAGCAGCCGCATTTCAATTTCCGCCCGAAAAAAAGTTTTCGGAAATCGAAAGGGAATGGCTTGGGAGCCCCAGAAATCGCTCCCTATTTGTTGGGGCTGGTGCGAGGCGAGGCGAGGCCTGTGTGGCGGCTTCTGGGAGGGGCTAGGAGAGGGGCGGGTTTGGCGGGAGAGGGGTCCGCGGGCGGCGCGAGCGGGCGTCCGGTGAGCGGTGTGGACGGGGCCGTGCGTGGTTTTGCGAGCTTCGGCGGCGGGGCGGCGCCGTGGCCGTCGGGAGGCGAGGAATGTAGCAGCTGCTGTCGCGCACTGCTGCAGGCCGCCTGGCAGGCGGTGTCATGGCGCCCCGTGAGGTGCGCGGGGGAAGCCAGCGGCGCCGGGCCTGCCGCGCGGGGGCGGGCGGGGGCGGGGACGGCGAGATGGGCCCGTGCGAGCTGCTTTAGCACCCGAAATAAAGTCGGTCGCCCAAAGTCGAGCAGAGGGCCTGAAGATTTCCAGCGCGCGCGGGGAGGGTCACGGTGGTCGGTGGTTTTATCGGACGAGGACGATCCTGGGGGCTGCGGACATCTCCTGCCGATTCTCCGCACGGCTGTTGGTCGCGGGTTGCGCGGGTCGCTCGTGGGGCGGCGTGGGGTCCGTCCTCGCGCGGGCTCTGAAGCGAGGCGATTTTCGCCCTCCCGCGTCGGCGTTTTGAGGGCCTTCCCGAGGGCTTCGGGCGGTGCGTGTTTGATGGAGCGGCAGCGCGGGGCGGCCTCCACCGTTTCGGCAGAAACCGCGTTTTCCGCGCGCGCCGGCGTCGCCCCGGGAAAGTCGTGTCGCTGCGCTCCACGACTTTCTCCCGGGCTCCGCCACTGTGTGGAACGGGCTAGCTCAAGGTTGCGTTAGATTGTCAATGGAGAATGGCCGCGTTCTCGCCCCTTTCCTGTCCGCGTGGGTCTCAGAGGACGAATGAGCACCGGACCTTCGAGGACATCAAAGTCGGCCGCGCCCCACGGCTATCCCGCCGGCTCTCGAGTGTCGCAGCGCGACGCGCTTCACCCCTCGACTCCGCGCTGCGAGTCGATTGGGAGACGACGCTCGGCCACTGCCAACTCCACCCTGACGTGACGCACATGCGCCGAGTGTCCCCCCCGAGGGTGTCCTTGTATAGTATAGTTGGTTGCGAGTTAAAAAAAGCCCGTTCCGCACACGCAGCCAGCACCAGTACACATGCCGTTCTGGTGCCCCTCGGCTGGCCAGAGGACGACTCACAATGCAAAATCGGAAAGACATCACGAGGGGCCGTATAAACGGTGCCGCAGCGGCCCGGGACACTAACAGTGAGTTGCTGCCACTCGCCCGGCCTCCTCCCCCTCGGGGTCGCCCGGAAAGTGGGCTTGCGCACCGGCGCCCCCCCCCAGCACGCCGACCCGAGGTGTACCCTCCGGCCACCTGGGAGGGGAGCGCTCTCCCTTTTTGGCCCATTGGCTTCACCATGATGGATACGGAGGTGGCCAGCCCTTGGTTGTGCACCTGCGGCGCGAAGAGGAGGTGATCTCGGCGGACGACGGCCATGCCGAGAGCGGGTCCAGCGCGGAAGAGGGTGCGCAGCGCGTCGCGGCCGCGCGCTTGGGAGCCGGGGGGATGGCCGGAGGGGGTGGGACGCCTGCATGTGCTCGAAGCTCCCAACCGCATACGCAAGCCGAGCCGCGAACGGCGGGGAGGGAGTTTTGGAGGGTCAGCCAAGGACGCGCATGGCGAGTGACAAACGAACGCAACCTGCCCCGTCGCTGGTTTCTCATCGTGGCCGGGGCGTGTGGTTGCGGCGGTGGCAATGAATCTCTCTCCCTCTCTCTCTCTTCCTGCGCGCGCAGCGCGCGATTTTTTCGCGAGGTTGACCGTTTTATCGACTTTTGAGCCCTTCTTCGAGCCGTGGCGGGGGAGCGTGTAACCCTAACTTAACCCTAGCTCTCGACGTGATCCTAACCCTAACGTCATGAGACGGTGTGCCACCTCTAACCCTAACCGCAACACTACCCTGGCTCACCCTAACGACACCCGGCAATCTTTATGCTTGGGGCGCTCGAGAGCGCCGCGTGGGCGAGGAGAGCCGGCCCAGCTCGCCGGAGGCGGTCTCGTGGCGAAGACGGCGGCGGTGAGATGGAGGGTTGCGGCGGGATCGAAGGCATTTTTTCCGTCGGCACGGCGGTCGGCCACCGCCGATGCGAGGCTGCGCCTCGCCTTTGCTGCTCGGCGCAGCGGGTGGTGACGCTGTGACCGAGAGAGCCGACGCAACATCGAGAGTCGCGACCGCGCGGTGTCGAGGTGACGTGACAGCGAAAAGAGCACGAGAGAGGCGGCCGGCGCTCCGAGTCGATGAGCGAAGACCCTAGCAGCGACAGCACGAAGCGTGAGCGAGAGCGAGCGGGTGCGGGTCAGGTGGCGCTGGTGTCGAGTCCTGCAGAGCGAGGCAGTGAGTGCGATGGCGGCCGCAGAGCAGTTTCGGAACCGGCGGTGGCGAGGGCGGCGGCAAGTGCAGGAGAGCGAGTCCGTCGCATGCACACGGAAATGCCATGGCTACGCAGTGGGTGGTGTGGACGGAGCGGAGGCGTTGCGTGGGTGCACGCTGCGACGCGCCTGCGCGAGCGTGAGCAAATGGCGAGCGAGCGATGCCGTCCGCGACCGAAAAAGAATTTTGCGGGCCAGCCGGTAAAGAATTTTCGACAAAGGGCGGTCGCACGAAACGATTCACGCGACAGGCGAGGCAGGAAAAGAATTGGAACCCGGAAAACGAAGAATCGACGCGCCGAGATGGATGCGCTGAGAAGAAGAAAAACATTTGTCAGACGCCATTCAAAGGCCGTGTGTCGCGTGTGCTGCGCTACACGCTCGGCGCTGCTAGCCCGGCGAGGAGCGCCTTTGGGGCGGCGAGAAGGCGCCGGACGGCATTCACGACTCGAGGTGTGAAGAGACGCCGTTCGCACTTTGTGCCACGAATAGGGCTCAGATCGCCGACTCACGAGACGGCCATCGCGGTGCGTGTGCAGCACGTGCTCCTACGCACGCGCCGCGCTCTCCACACGGCGCGCAGCGCCGCTAGAGCGGCTTGACGGCGAAAAAATGACTTAGCGGCTTTGAGGTGTGAAAAGACGGTTCTCACACTTTTCGGCTCGGATAAGGTGTGAAAAGACGGTTCTCACATTTTTCGACTCGGATAGGGCTCGAGGCGCCGACTCATCAGACGCCGTGCGAGTGGCGTGTTGCGCGTGTGCTGCGCTGCACGATCGGCGCTGTAGCAAGGCGCGGAGCGCCCTTGGGCCGGTGAGAAGGCGCCGGACGGTGTTCACGGCTCGAAGTGTGAAGAGGCGCCGTTCACACTCTTTGCTATGAATAGGGCTCGGCTCGCCGACTCGTGAGACGGCCTTCGCGGTGCGTGTGCAGCACGTGCTCCTACGCACGCGCCGCGCTCTCCACGTGGCGCGCAGCGCCGCTAGAGCGGTTTGACGGCGAAAAAATGACTTAGCGGTTTCGAGGTGTGAAATGACGGTTCTCACACTTTTCGACTCGGATAGGGCTTGAGGCGCCGTTTTAGCAGACGCCGTGCAAGTGGCGTGTCGCACGTGTGCTGCGCTGCACGCTCGGCGCCGTTTGTACGGCGCGCAGCGCCCTTGGGGCGGTGAGAAGGCGCCGGACGGTGTTCACGGCTCGAGGTGTGAAGAGGCGCCGTTCACACTCTTTGCTATGACCAGGGCTCGGCTCGCCGACTCGTGAGACGGCCTTCACCGTGCGTGTGCAGCGCGTGCTCCTCTGCACGCGCCACGCTCTCTTTGCGGCGCGCAGCGCCGCCAGAGCGGTTTGACGGCGAAAAAATGACTTAGCGGTTTCGAGGTGTGAAATGACGGTTCTCACACTTTTCGACTCGGATAGGGCTTGAGGCGCCGTTTTAGCAGACGCCGTAGGTGTGAAATGACGGTTCTCACACTTTTCGACTCGGATAGGGCTTGAGGCGCCGTTTTATCAGACGCCGTGCAAGTGGCGTGTCGCACGTGTGCTGCGCTGCACGCTCGGCGCCGTTTGTACGGCGCGCAGCGCCCTTGGGGCGGTGAGAAGGCGCCGGACGGTGTTCACGGCTCGAGGTGTGAAGAGGCGCCGTTCACACTCTTTGCTATGACCAGGGCTCGGCTCGCCGACTCGTGAGACGGCCTTTACCGTGCGTGTGCAGTGTGTGCTCCTACGCACGCGCCGCGCTCTCTTTGCGGCGCGCAGCGCCGCCAGAGCGGTTTGACGGCGAAAAAATGACTTAGCGGTTTCGAGGTGTGAAATGACGGTTCTCACACTTTTCGACTCGGATAGGGCTTGAGGCGCCGTTTTAGCAGACGCCGTGCAAGGGGCGTGTCGAACGTGTGCTGCGCTGCACGCTCGGCGCCGTTTGCACGGCGCGCAGCGCCCTTGGGGCGGTGAGAAGGCGGTTGCCGGCGTTCACGGTGTTAAGGTGTGAAGAGGCGCCGTTCACACTCTTTGCTATGACCAGGGCTCGGCTCGCCGACTCGTGAGACGGCCTTTACCGTGCGTGTGCAGTGTGTGCTCCTCTGCACGCGCCGCGCTCTCTTTGCGGCGCGCAGCGCCGCTAGAGCGGCTTGACGGCGAAAAAATGACTTAGCGGTTTCGAGGTGTGAAATGACGGTTCTCACACTAATAATAATTTTGTTTCTTGTTTTCATGCGCGGTACTGGGTTCCGGCTCCTACCGGATAGGGGTCTGCTGCCGCTGGCTGGCCCCTCCCAGATAGGTAGGTAGGTTGGTGTCTCTTGAGTCTTGTCTGGCGCCCCAGCCGATCCAACCGACTCCCTCCGTGGCAATCATCGGCGGCGGCATCGTCGGCGCCTTTGCCGCCTGGTGGCTGCGCAATGCTTCACCGGCGGTGCGTATCGACGTTTACGAGACCGGGAGGACGCTCGACACCGGGAGGGTGACGGACGCGCCGAGGGCAAGGTGGGTGTCCCCGAGACGCCCATATGTGGGCGGGGACCCCTCCCCCCCCCCCCCCCGGCGGACCGACCACGCACGCATCTCTCGAGGTCTCGCGAGGTTGACGTTAGCGCAAAATTCTTTTAATATTCCTTGTCCGCCATCCCTCGCGCCGTCCCGGGGCTCCCCTCTAGCTACGGCTCCGACGGCGCGAGGAGGGGCGAGGCCATATCGCGCGACGCCGACCCGCTCGAGGCCGCTGCCGACGAAGTGCCTGGCTGCTCCGAGTGCGCCTGCAGACGAGCTGTCTGGACATGTCGTGGACGTGTCTCTAGGCAGGGCCGCGGCTGGCTTCGAGTGCGCTGGAGTGCCTCGGACCTCGCCCATCTCTCGCCCATCCCTCGGCCACCTCTCGGCCATCTCTCGGTTACATCTCGCCGCGAGCTCGCTCTTGAGCGTCTTGCCGCGCAGGACGCGCCTGCCGACACGTCTCCATGTCATGGGCGTGTCCTGGACACGTCCGTCGCTCGCCGTGCCGCGCAGGACGCGCCGCTTCCCATCCACCGACGCCTCGGTGAAGGAGGAGCGCAGGACGAGCCGCTCGACCGAGGGGAGGCGCCTAGGCGAGGAGCGGTGGCCAGCCACTAGCGAGCACTGGATGCCGAACGATGGACTGGTAGAGGCCGAGGGAGGGGGGCGCCTCAGCGGGCTGTTTGGCGGGATCGAGGAGTCGGAGGCGGCCACCGCCGCGGCCCCTGCGCGCTTCTTTTCGAGGCGAGGCCGCACCTGTCCACACACGCCAGCTGTGAAGAGGCGCCGTTCACACCTCCCGGCCTCCCTCGTGTCGAGGCGGGGCGAGCACGATGGTCAGCACGAACTTGTTGAGGACCTGCTTGGCGGCGCGAATGTCGGACTCGTCGTAGATCTCCTACTCTTGAAGCAGAGCGAGTCAGTCGCATTATTGTTATTATCGTTATGAATGTCGGACTCGTCGTAGATCTCCTACTCTTGAAGCAGAGCGAGCCAGTCGCATTATTGTTATTATCGTTATTAATGTCGGACTCGTCGTAGATCTCCTACTCTTGAAGCAGAGCGAGCCGTCCGCCGCTCGTCCATCAAGGACGTCGCACTCGGAGGACCCTCTCCTCCGTCAGGATCTCATCTCGGGCAATCTCGGGTAATCTCGGGTAATCTCGGAGGCCCCTCTCCTCCGTCAGGATCTCCTCGATGATGTCCTCGAGCGTGATGACCCCGATGCAGCCCGACTTGCCGCCGGGGAACTCGCCCTGGCTCGCGAGCGCCTGAGGAGGGCGTGGAGAGATGGGGAGAGATGCTCGAGAGATGGGGAGCCTGCACCCTGGCTCGCGATCGCCTGCCTCGCCAGCTCCGGGTGGCGCGAGACAAAGGCCATGTGCGCGTGGCCCTCCTGTTCAGTCGGCTAGGGGAAGGGCACCGGTCGGCCAGGGAGGGGCTGGAAGGGGCTGAGGAGCTCGCGAGGTGCGCCCTCCTGGAAGGTGTTGAGGAGCGCGAAGAGAGAGTCCTCCGGCCCAACCTGCTCCGTGCGGGTGGAGGGTTGCGACCGGCCGATCCGTCACTCAACTAAACGCGCTCTAGCCCGCCCTGCTCCGTGCATTCCTCAATCAGCAAAGAGCGAGTTCCCTCCGGGGCTCAGGGAAGCGAACGTGATCTCGGGCGATCTCGGGCGATCTCGGGCGATCTCGGGCGATCTCGGGCGATCTCGGGCGATCTCGCGGCGATCTCGCAGCGATCTCGCGGCGATCTCGCGGCGATCTCGCGGCGATCTCGCCCACTGCGGATCGTGGAAGCGCAGGCTCGCGACGGGCGTGGCGTCGGCCGGCGTGAGCATGATCTGGTCCTTGACGTGTATGAAGCGCGTGATCGAGGACTTGGCGGGCCCCCAGTAGACAGGCACGCGCGAGTGGCCGAGCGCGATGACCTGCTCGCAGATATGGGGAGATGTGGGGAGATGTGGGGAGATGTGGGGAGATGTGGGGAGATGTGGGGAGATGTGGGGAGGTATGGGGAGATGTGGGGAGATGTGGGGAGATGTGGGGAGATGTGGGGAGGTATGGGGAGATGTGGGGAGATATGGGGAGGTATGGCCGAGCGGGGGATGACCTGCTTCATCGTCGCGAGGTCCATAGCCTACCCCCAACCCGCGGACCCGTCAAAAGGGGCCCCCGGGTCCGGGGGTCCTTTTCCCACGGGAAGTGGGGGGGGGGGG
>NW_005199524.1:83833-86928 GCF_000372725.1 Emiliania huxleyi CCMP1516 | reverse complement strand
GGGAGGGGGGGGGTCCGTCGCCTAACGTCCATCCGTCGACTGGCGCACTCTCGCAGGTGTGCACAGACAGGCTCTGCTCCCTCCGCGGCCGTCACCGCGTCGGCGGGCAGCGCGAAGACGTCCTCCAGCGGCACCTGGCCGTGCGATGCTCGGGTTGCTCCAGTCCCTCCACCCTTGAGATCACCACACCCGCAACAAACCGGCTGCCTCTCGGCTGCCCCTCGGCTGCCCCTCGGCTGCCTCTCGGCTGCCTCTCGACTGCCCCTCGGCTGCCTCCCGGCTGCCCCTCGGCAACATCTCGGCTGCCTCTCGGCTGCCTCTCCGCACCATCACATCGACAACGAGCTTCTGCGAGAGCGAGAGCGCGCCCCGCACCAGGTCCGCCTCGTCCTCGTGGAAGGCCTGCTCACGGCCAGGTAAGGTAAGGTAAACCTCTCCACACACACGAGGTGGCGGGGCAAGGGCCAGGCTAGTCCCTCGCGTCTCCACGTCTGACGACAGGAGCCCCACGGCATTCATAGTGCAAGGCCCAGTGCGCGTGGGTGAGCGGTGTGTGTGTGTGTGCTCACGGCAAACTAGTGAGCTGGCCGACTCCGACCCTCCGCCTCGTGCACGCCCTACTCACCTCCTGTTGTTCTCCTCCTTCGCACCCGCTGTGCTCCGCTTGTGCTCCGCTGCTCTCTCGGCTCCTCTCGGCTCCTCTCGGCTCCTCTCGGCTCCTCTCGGCTCCTCTCGGCTCCTCTCGGCATCTCTCGGCATCTCTCGGCTCCTCTCGGCATCTCTCGGCATCACTCGGCATCTCTGGCGCGCCTCTCCCGCGCTCGCGCTGTGCTCCGCCGCCATCTCCCGCTGCACGTCCACCAGCGCCTTCACCTCGTGCCTCGTGGGCAAGCCTTCGGCGTGCGGCAGCAGCCGGTCCAGCGCCTATGGGGAGGTTCCGGGCGCCGGAAAGTGTCGGGGAAGGTTCCGGGCCGTCCTCGTCGGCAGCGGCCGGCGCAGCGCCCAGCCGAGCGGGTACGAGATAGGGGAGGAGAGCATGACGATGAACCAGGCGAGGGGCGAGAGGAGAGCGGCGATCCTACTCCTCAGCAGCAGCTGCGTGAGTAGTGAGCCGTGAGCCGTCCCGCAGCGGGCGGAGGGAAAAGGGCGTAGACGCTCCTCATCTTGGCAGGGCCGGTAAAGACCGCGGCGGGGATGATCTCGCCAACGAAGAGGACCGCGGTGACGGAGATGAGGATGGCGGCCCAGGGAGGGACCAGCTTGTCCAGAAAGAGCGGCATCGCCTCGTTTGCGATCGCGTTCAGCAGCAGCAGCGACACAAGCAGCTGGTGCCGAGGCGACAGCCGGATCAGCGGCAGAATCCGCGTCGCGTACCTGCGAGGTGGTGAGGCGCTCTCCAGCGAGACCGCCCGTCCTCGCTGGTCCGTGGAGGGTGGCTGCATCCGCGGCTGTTTGAGGAGCGGCCTCCCGACAGGTGGCACCGCTCGCGCACCCTCGCTCGGTCTTGGACTCGTTGACGTTGCGCTCCTTGACGCGGAGCTCGAGCTCGTCGAGCGAGACGACGCCCATCGTCAGACCCGACGCCGTAGCGGCCATGAGCATGCAGCACAGCGCCACGCTCAGATTCATCCAGTCCTCTGGCTTGTCAAAGCTGGCAAAGTGCGACGGCTCCTCCTCGAGCGACTCGAGCGGCGAGGCCTTCAGCGCGGCCAGCTTTGAGCACAGGGCGGTGGCCGAGTCGAGGCCGACGCCGCCCTCGTGCAGCGTGTCCAGGCAGCCGGACAAGAAAGGAGACATCCGGCGGCTTCGTCGGGCAACTCTGGCGCCGCCAGTCCACAAAAAAAACAAAATATGCCCTTAGCTCCGAGTAGAGGGCGCGCTCCGCCTGCTAGGGGAAACCTGGAGCGCGGACTAACCCTCGGAGACCCGTGTTTACTTTAAGGCCCTTTCCCTGCGATCTCGCACCCCCCCCTAGCTAGGGGTCAGGGTGTGTGTGTGTCACACTCACTCACACACTAGCAACAACAAACACAAACTCTCTCTCTCTCACACTAGGGGTCAGGGCCCTCTAGCCCGTAGCCCGATCCCGATCATCCGGCTCGCTGGGTGCGCTTCTTAGCTCCCCGGCCCTGGATGTGAGGTTAATAACTGCACTCCAAGTGCTCCAAGTGTGGATGTGAGGTTAATGACTGCACTCCAAGTGCTCCAAGTGCTCCAAGCGCCTCTGCAGAGAACGACCCCTCCGGGGAGGCCGGCCTTCCCCGTGCCCGGCCCGGTCCTCCCCACCCAACCCCGCCGGCAGCGCGAGCTGCCGGCCACATTGAGCGGTTCGTCCGCGTCGCGCACTCGTCGCAACCGGGGGCCGCAGACTCGTTCTGCGCGCCAACGGCTGGTGACGCTGTGTTGCCCTTGAGCTAGTCCTTCCCCGGTCGCCTAGCCTCTGCGCTGTCTGGCGGACGCCTGTATGCCATGCACGCGGACCACGCTTGCGTGGATACGTGGCTCGCAGGCTGACCCGTGTGCGGGGTAACCCGCGCACGGGAAGCTTCACGGCGGTTCGAGTCGTCAAACATTAAGCAGCGGAGGTGTGCCGAGGGGGGCCGGGAGGCGGTAAGCGCCGTCGTCGCCCGGCGCTGCTTGCAGCACCATGGCGATGGCGCTAAGAGGTTCCTCTTTTCCGCGCCCCCCCCGCAAGGCGCGCGATACACGACTGGCAACTAACGCCTTGTGGACTGGTGTCAGAAGAGTCGAAGTGCTGGCGCGAGGAGAGCTCGATATTAAAACTCGAGGGGCCAAAATATGAGCAGGCCCACATGGCTTCCAGGGAGGGGGGCGCGCTTCTCTGCACGCCCCCCTCCCTGGAAGCCATGTGGGCCTGCTCATATTTTGGCCCCTCGAGTTTTAATATCGAGCTCTCCTCGCGCCAGCACTTCGACTCTTCTGACACCAGTCCACAAGGCGTTAGTTGCCAGTCGTGTATCGCGCGCCTTGCGGGGGGGGCGCGGAAAAGAGAAACCTCTTAGCGCCATCGCCATGGTGCTGCAAGCGGCGCCGGGCGAACACGGCGCTTACGGCCTCCGGGCCCCCTCGGGACA
>NW_005199524.1:45998-83733 GCF_000372725.1 Emiliania huxleyi CCMP1516 | reverse complement strand
CAGGCCCTCGGGTTTCCGGGGGGGGGGGCCGGTATTCTTAGCGGGCCCCTCCCCCTTCCCCCCCCCCCCCCCCCGCCCTTCCTAGCATGCGGGGGGGAGATGGGGTCCCACGGCCCGCCGCAGGCGCCGATTTTTTTGAGATTTTTTTCGCGCGATTTTTTACTTGTTTTCATGGGAATTCGGCGTATTGCGGCCATGCTATCACGCCTTGCGACAGCCTGTCGGCGCTGCTGGCCGTGCCCTGCTGCACAATTGATCACCTGCATAGCTCGCGGCCTTAGTATCAAGCATTCAGTGTCGACCTGATCGTACGGTCAGTAGGAAGGTGTCCTTCCAACGTGTGCACGCTTCTGGCGCAATGCGCGTCGCCTCGGATTGGCTGCTGGCACTCTCGAGGCTATGCCTACGCAGCCTCGCGCGCATGGGCAGTCAAGAGGGACCACGCACCTTCTCAGGACAGCGCCGGTACCTCTCTCTTGGACCGGCAAACTTGGTGGTCTCGTGTCACCAATGTGGGACCAGTGCGGCATCGCGCCATCGACAGCTCTGAACTGCGCCTCACCACTGACCGGGAAGGCCGCCAAGTGGGCCAGCACAGGTCGCACATTGTGGCAGCAGTCAGCAGTGCATGTCTGATAGCTAGAGCAGCAGCGTCAGGGTCGCAGGGTCGGATCGTGTCAAGCCTCTCGCCCGGCCGGCCGCGTGCAGACGTCGGCCTGTCTGCTGTCTGGAGTGATCTGTCGGCGGTCAGTACGACCGATCAGGTTAGAGTTTTCTGATGGTTGGAGGGTCTATCTGTATGTACCCCTTGAGATCTCTCCAAATCTGCCCTCTGTTAGACGGGTTAGATCGGGAAGTCGGTGCTAACGGATACTAACGGAGCCGTGGCCCCCCGTTTCTCCGCACTGCGCGCACTGCGCCGCGCGGCGCACGGTGCCTCCGGGGGCCCCCGCGCCCCCCCAGAGGCGTCCTCGTCATCGACATCGGCGTCGTCTTCCTCGGCGTCGTCGTCATCTTTGTCGTCAACATGATTTGGTTCGCGCGGGCGCGCGGGCCGCCGG
This sequence comes from Emiliania huxleyi CCMP1516, assembly GCF_000372725.1. Taxonomy (NCBI): domain Eukaryota; phylum Haptophyta; order Isochrysidales; family Noelaerhabdaceae; genus Emiliania; species Emiliania huxleyi. The sequence goes on along the minus strand of NW_005199524.1, from coordinate 82,672 downwards.
TTTTCACGAACTCAGACCGTGGAGTCCGCGTGAAAGCCGTATTACTCTTGGAGAGTATAACTATCAATCACTACTCGCCCACCCCCGCTGCCCGCCTTGATTCCTTCTCGTCCAAATCACCTTGCTTCCTACTCGTCCGAATCGCTATCCTCTCCGTCGCTGCTGCCCTCTCCGTCAGAGGAAGCAGGCGTGGGCGGCCGGCTCGCCCACATCTCGATCTTCTTGGGCAGCGGCTGGTTCGACAAGTCCTCTCCGTGGCCTAGGCAGCCGCGATCACCCTTGCCCCAAGTAAAGACGGCAACATCGGCGGTGCGGGCGATGCTGTGGCCGCCCCCTGCCGACACAGCGACGACGCGCTGCCCAGCAAAGGCCTCGACCTTCTTGGGCAGCAGCTGGCTCTGCTCGTCGCCGTGGCCCAGCCGGCCGTAGGCTTCATAGCCCCAGCTCCAGAGAGCGCCATCGGCGGTAACGGCGAGGCTGTGGTAGCTTCCCGACACGGCGACGACGCGCCGGCCAGCCAAGGCATCGACCTTCTTGGGCAGCAGCTGGCGCTGCTCGTCGCCGTGGCCCAACCTGCCATGGTAGCCATTGCCCCAGCTCCACAAAGCTCCGTCGGCGGTGATGGCGAGGCTGTGGAAGCCTCTCGCCGAGACAGCGACGACACGCTGACCAGCAAAGGCCTCGACCTTCTTGGGCAGCAGCTGGTTCTGCTCGTCGCCGTGGCCCAGCCGGCCTGAGGCTCCATGGCCCCAGCTCAAGAGGGCGCCGTCGGCGGTAATGGCGAAACTATGGGCGGATCCAGCCGACACAGCGACAACGCGCTGGCCAGCAAAGGCCTCGAGCTTCTCGGGCAGCGCCAGGCTCTGCTGGTCGCCATGGCCCAACCTGCCATAGTAGCCACTCCCCCAGCTCCAGACAGCGTCGTCGGCGGTGATGGCGAGGTTGTGAGCCTCTCCAGCCGAGATAGCGACAACGCGCTGCCCCGCCAAAGCCTCGAGCTTCTTCGGCAGGAGCTGAGCCTCCTCGTAGCTGTGGCCCTCCTCGTAGCTGAGGCCGTGGCCCAACCGGCCCCAGCCTCCATAGCCCCAGCTCCAGACACAGCCATCCGCGGTGAGGGCGAGGCTGTGGCGCTCTCCAGCCGACACGCTCACGGCGCGCTCGCCGCCCAAGGGGGAGGGGAGGCGCGTCGGCGTGTTGAGCTGCGTCACGCCCTCACCGTGACCGAGCAGGGCTGGAGAGTAGGACGGCGCAGATCCGCAAGACGAGAGCCGCCCCTCGCCGTCGATGAAGAGGCTGTGCCGTTCGCCTGCCGCCGCCCTCGCCGGCGCGTTGGACTCGCGCAGCAGCGCCGAATAGCACAGCCACCGCACGGCGCAGGTCTCGCCCTCGGGCTGCGCCGGCAGCTCGAAGCCGCGCTCTTGCGCCCACAAGCGGATGCCCTCCACCGCAAGCGAGGCGTGGAAGAGCAGCGAGACGGCCGCGACGCGAGCGATGTCGACGGGGCTGTCGCAACGAGAGAGGGCGCGCTCGAGGAGCTCCCTGGGGAGGTCGAGGAGGCGGGCGGGCGGCGGCGTCTCTGGCGAGGGAGCGGTTGTGGCGGCGGCGGCGGTGGCGAGGCGGCGCGAGCAAATGGACATCGCGAGAAAAAGAAAAGCCGGCTGGCCTGAGGCTTGCTACGCCGCGATGGTCTAGCGCTTCATTTTTGTGCAAGCCACGCACACCTGGCGATGCCACCGTGTAGCGCATGCGGCGTGGACCGCGCGAAGAGTGACTTCACCAGCTCACAGCTGAAGCTCAAGGCGGCGCGACGGTGCAAGGCGTGCGTCACTGGGGCACCAGTCACAGCGCAGCCTCGGTCGATCGCGGGCGCCTTCATGACCGCTGCTGAGCTACCGTCAAGTCTGGTTGATGCTAGCCGCCTTAGACTGGCCCGTGTCTACATGGACCACGACTTTCCGGTCAAAATGAGTGATGGCTCTCCAAAGCAGATCCCCGCAGCTGCGCTGCAGTGCGCCGATGCGTCCGAACTGATGCGCACTTTCGGCTACGGCGCAGGCGGTTTCATGGGTGAGGTGCTGTTCTGGAAGCGCCACCACGGAGTGCTGCTCGGCAAGCAGAAGTGGGAATGCCACAGCGACGAAGGCCCGGAGGGCGACACGGCCGCAATGAGCGAGCTGTGGGAGGCGCGGTGGCTGTTCGCGTCGAGCGCCGAGGCGCGGCGCTTCCACGCGGACATGCTCAGCGCTTCGCGCGGCGAGCGTGGATGCGGCTACCTCGACGGGCCCGAGCCGGGGCTCGAAGACACGCGCGGCGCATGCCGCGAACGCCCCGACGTCTTCTCGGGCGCACTCTGCGAGGCGGGCGGCGCGGTGGAGGGTCTGGTCGTCTCGAGCAACGAGCCACGCCCGCTGCCCAAGCGAGGCGGGCTGCGCTCGCCGGAGGTCGGCCGAGCGCCAACCCAGTACCTGCAGCAGCACTCGGCCGCCTTCGTCGTCGATCGCGTGGTCGCGAAGCTGTTCGTCGCCAGCGGCATCAACGCCCGCGATGCTGCGGGCCGGCACGTCGGCGTGACGCCGGCCGCCTTCGTCCAGCTCGTCCGCGTGGCCTCCGAGGCCATCTCGCGCTGGCTCGCACACGGCCGCACGCCAGGCACGGCGGTGAGCTTCGATGCCTTCTTCGAGCAGCTGCTGCGATCTGGCACGATCTCGGAGGCGCAGTTCGATCGGATCACGGACGAACTGGCGAATGGCTGCAAGACGGAAGCCGAGCTGGTCGCCGAGTGGGCCGCCGCGACGGGGAGTGGGCCGCCGGGCGGTCCAGACGGGGAGCAGCGGCCGAAGGCGCGCTCGCACGGCTCGCTGGCAGCGGAGGTGATGGGCGAAGGCGTGGCCCTCCGTCCAGGAGGCAAAGTTCGCATCGTCGGTCTGCAGGGGCGGAGGGACCTGAACGGGCTGTTTGGCGAGGTGGTCTCGCTCGGCGACGATCCGCACTCGGAGCGACTGACCATCAAGGTGAAGGGCGTCTCCACTGGCAGCGGGCAAATCAACGTAGTGAGCGGCGAGTATCCATACCAGTGCGTGCGTATCAAGCCGGCAAATCTCGTGCCGGTCTACGACACGCCGCAACACGAGACGCAGGGGCTGTGCCCCATCTGCATGAGTGTGGAGATGCGCACGATTCTGGACGGCGCGCAGAACGCGACGATGATGACGTGCTGCGGCAAGCCGATCTGCCTCAAATGCTTGTACGAGATCGAGACGGGCCCGGTGAGCCCCCGCCACCGCCCCGCCGCCACCGCCCCGCCTGCGCGACGCCGCGCTCGCCTGGCCTGTGTAGCAGTGTAGCAGTGTGCTCTGAGCGGGCAGCTGACAGAGACGGACTGACGGTCGCCTCTGTTGCCCGTGCGATGTGCAGCTGCGCGACGTGTGCCCGTTCTGCCGCGCGGACACGTCCGACACGAGCGACGAGGCAACCGTCCGCGGCCTGACGCGACGGGCGCAGCAGGGCGACGCGAGCGCCCAGTACAACCTCGGCTGCCACTACGACTACGGGCGGATGGGCCTCCCGCTCGATCAAGTCGAGGCGCGGCGCTTGTACCAGCTAGCGGCGGAGCAGGGGCACGCGCGTGCCGCCGCCAACCTCGGCTGCTCGCACCGTGACGGCGAAGGTGGGCCCGTTGACCTTTCGCAAGCAGCGCACTGGTTCAAGGTGGCAACGGACCTCGGCCACACGCAGGCGTGCACGAACCTCGGAATCGCGTACATGCGTGGCGACGGAGTGCCGCAGAGCCGCATGGAGGCGATCCGCTACCTCACGCGAGCTGCGAATGCGGGCGATGAGCTCGCGGCGAGGCAGCTCATGCGCATGGGCGTGCAGCCGTGACCAGGCCGAACATGACCAGTCGAGCAGGAGCATCAAGCTGTGAGAAGCCTCCAGCTTCTGGGCCCTCCCAGCGCGTCCAGGGCGCGGGTCGAGCCTCGCAGGGTGTATTTTGCATGTAGAGTTGCGAGGGGGGGCGTGGGGGGGGGGGGGGGGCGGGACTACCACAAAAAAATGCGACTCCTCAAAAAGAATCATGTTCATGTCAGTAACAGCGTCACGTTACACCAGAAGAGCGAGACACGGCACAGGTGACTAGACGCTCTCATCGACGCACGCACAAGAAGTGCTTCATTGTTCTAATGTACCGTGCTCTGCTGTCTCGGACCAGACTAGGACAGACTACAGGCATGGATCGAGCGGGACGCTCAAGCGTCAACCGTCAAGCAAGACAATCCCACTCACTCCGCGCGCCGCAAGCCCGCCTCCACGTCGGTCACGCCCCTACCCTCGCCACGGCCGTTGCACTACCGGACGCGGGCCCTCCTCCTCCTCGTCCATTGCGAGGCCATCGACGGTGCACGCGAGCACGGGTGGCGCGTCGATCTGCGCAGGCGGATCGCGAGGCACAGTCCCCTGCCAAGCCGCTTCGACGATCGCCTGGTGCGGCCTGGCGGACGCCGGCCGCGCGGCCCTCACACACCCAACCGCTCCGGCGCCCACGCCTCTATCTTCTTGGGCAGAAGCTGGTTCGACAAGTCATCTCCGTGGCCTAGGTTGCCTCCTCCTGCCCCCTCCAAATCCCCCCCATTGCCCCAGGTAAAGACAGCGCCGTCGGAATTGGTGGCGATGCTGTGGTCGCCACCAGCCGACACAGCGACCACACACCGCCCAGCGAAGGCCTCGACCTTCTTGGGCAGCAGCTGGTTCTGCTCGTCGCCGTGGCCCAGCTTGCCCCAGCCTCCACAGCCCCAGCTCCAGACGGCGCCGTCGGCGGTGAGGGCGAGGCTGTGATCTTCCGCCGACACAGCGATGACGCGCTGGCCAGCCAAGGCCTCAACCTGCTTCGGCAGCAGCTGCCTCTGGTTGTCGCCGTGGCCCAGCTTGCCATCGCCCGCACCGCCCCAGCTCCAGACGGCGCCGTCGGCGGCGAGGGCGATGCTGTGGCTGTCTGCTGCCGACACAGCGACGACGCGCCGGTCAGCCAAGGCCTCGACCTCCTTCGGCAGTAGCTGGTTCTGCTCGTTGCCGTGGCCCAGCTTGCCATAGTCTCCATCGCCCCAGCTCCAGACTGCGCCGTCGGCGGTGAGGGCGAGGTTGTGAAGTGTTCCAGCCGACACAGCGACGACGCGCTGCTCAGCAAAGGCGTCGACGCTTTTGGGCAGGAGCCGGCTCTGCGCGTCGCCGTGGCCCAGCTGGCCAGAGTATCCCTCACCCCAGCTCCAGACGGAGCCGTCGGCGGTGACGGCGAGGCTGTGCAATTGTCCAGCCGACACAGAGACGACGCGCTGGCCAGCAAAGGCCTCGACCTTCTTGGGCAGCAGCTGGTCCTGCTCGTCACCGTGGCCTAACTGGCCAAAGACTCCATCGCCCCAGCTCCAGACGGCGCCGTCGGCGGTGAGGGCGAGGCTGTGGCGCTCTCCAGCCGACACGCTCACGGCGCGCTCGCCGCCCAAGGGAGAGGGGAGGCGCGTCGGCGTGTTGAGCTGCTTCACGCCCTCACCGTGGCCAAGCAGCCCTGGATTCCAGTTCGGCGCATTGCCGCACGACGAGAGCCGCCCCTCGCCGTCGATGAAGAGGCTGTGCCGTTCGCCTGCCGCCGCCCTCGCCGGCGGGTTGGACTCGTGCAGCAGCGCCGAATAGCACAGCCACCGCACGGCGCAGGTCTCGCCCTCGGGCTGCGCCGGCAGCTCGAAGCCGCGCTCTTGCGCCCACAAGCGGATGCCTTGCTCCGCGAGCGAGGCGTGGAAGAGCAGCGAGACGGCCGCGGCGCGAGCGATGTCGACGGGGCTGTCGCAGCGAGAGAGGGCGCGCTCGAGGAGCTCCCTGGGGAGGTCGAGGAGGCGGGCGGGCGGCGGCGTCTCTGGCGAGGGAGCGGTTGTGGCGGCGGCGGTGGCGAGGCGGCGCGAGCGGCGGCGCGATGGGGTGGACATCGCGAGAAAAAGAAAAGGCACCGCATGGGGCCCTGAGACGTTTCGGAAAGCATGCGCGACGCTGCCTCTTTGCGCCGCTCGCTCGCGGCGACGGGAGACATGGCCGCCGATGCGGCTCGCACTCGCTCGGCGGGCCTCCGTCCCACAGCCGCCCGGGCGTGCCAGGGGTCGGCCTGGCACTGCGCTGCTCGCACGCTGCACTGCACAAAGCTGCGACAACAAGGGGAGGCTCCTAAGCTTGAGCGTTGTGCAGTGCAGCTGCGGGTGCTCGTGGACGGCTGTGCAGTGGTGAGAGCGCCTGATTGGAGGCGAGCTGGTGCTGCGCCAGGGTGCGCAGCATGCTCTCTCGCTCTGTCCTGAGGCATGCTGGCTGGCGCCCAGCACAATGCCCTCAATGCATTGCTCCACGCCGTGCTGGCTGGTGCAGTACTGCCAGGGCGCCGACCGCCGCGCGGGGTGCGCGTCGCCGCGCGTGGCACGGATGGCTCGAGAGGCGCGGCTGTCGGTCAACCCCGCGGCGCATGGGCGCCGCGGAAGCTGCTCGACAGGCTGCGGGCATCGCTGCGGCAAAAGAGCCCGCCCTCTACTTTGCTTTCGCCGCGTTTTACGACAACTTTCGGTGTATCATAGCCGCCGAACTTTACCTCGCTGTTTCTTTATAGGCGTCTCGCAGCTGCGTATTCTCGTATTATCTTCGAGTAGTTGCGTGGGGGCGGTACGTATTCTCGTATCAGTAGCTAGTGTCGTGTCCACTAGCTCCGAGTAGAGGGTGCGTTCTGCTGCTAGGGGAAACCCGGAGCGCGGTACTATCCCTCGGAGAACCGTGTTATGGCCCTGCGACCGCACACCCCCCAGGGCTAGGGCTCTCTTGCCCGCAACCCGATGCCAATCATCCGGCCCGCTGTAGGCCGACAGGCCACCGAGGCGGAGGCAAGGAACAACAGCCCCCTTCTTGCATTTTAGCTCACATAGTAGAACCACTGCCTCCACCGCCTCCACCGCCTCCTCCTCTGCGCCCGAACCGGCGACGGCGCAGTCGCTGCCATCGCTCCTTTCGTCCTCCCCGCCCGCCGACGCGAGCACGCCCCCCGGGATGTGTGCCTGTCCCGTGTGTTTCATATATAACATCGAAGGCGAGCTCACATAATCAAAAGTGTTCGTGAAACAATTTGAATGAAAAGAACAACCCGTGTCATCACACGTGTCAGTCAGAGCACGCGACTGAATCCCGGCAGCTTCCGGAGGTAGTAAGCGGTAGGCCACAGCGGCAAGTTGATCAGGAGCGTTGTGAAAAGGAAGCCCGTAGAAAGCTGCCAGCCCTTGAGCGGTGTGGTCGAGTAGAACGCGTCTCTAGCGAAGCAGTAGGTAATGTTGACCGAGGTGCCCGAGGCGCGCAGGATGGCCAGGTACGCATAGACACACGGCGCGAGCAGCACAAAGTGGAGAATGTAAACGGCATACGCCGCGTTTGCCAAGAAGTCCCACGCCCTGTTGCGAGAGTTGAGGAAGGTGCCAAAGAAATGGAGCGTTGCCAGCGAGAAGGCGACCGTGTAGACGCCCTCGACGGCGCCGAAGACGAGGAGTGTTGTGGGCAGCGTGGAGTTGTCCACGCCTCGTTGTGGAGGGAGCAGAGCAGTATCGCCCGGAGAAGGTGGCGAGGGAGGCAGGCAGTCTGGAGATGGTGGGAATGGGCTCATGAACGGGACGGCCACGAGGTTGAAGAGGAGCAGGCTGACGGCAACGCAGTAGAGCGCCACGACTTGCCAACTCGGCCAGCGAAGGAGATCGGCGAGCCAATCGTCGCGTGCGGCGACGCACCCCGCATAGAAGAAGATTATGTAAAAAGGGAAGGAGCCGATTGAGGTGGGGATGTAAAACATGTTGAAGCCAAAGGCCAGAATCCAGCCCTGCAGCAGCCCGATGGTCGCACCGGCGAGGCAGAGCACGGCGAGGCAGGGCAGGTTGAGTCGAAGCGGCGGGGCCGGGCAAATGACGTACCATGCGTTGAAAAGCAGTAGCATCTGGAGAAACCAAGGCGGTCCCGGGCCAGGAACGTACGCCCACGCCGCTGGGTCGGGCTCGAACATGAGGAATAGCCACATCCAGCAGAGCGGGTTGAGGCACCAAAAGTAGACGAGGTAGGGGATGCCGTAGCGGATCAGCTTGCCCTTGATAAACTCGCGCGTGCCCTTGCGTGCGTGGCTCGCTGGTGTAAAGTGCCCCGAGATGAAGCACAAGAGGCTTATAAAGTAGCCTTGATCGGCCGTGATCAAGCCAGTCGCCACGCGGCTGCTCCACACGTCTTGGTCCCCAAGCACGATCGCCGGCCAGACCCCCGTGTGTGCCCAGACGGGCACGCCACCCGTGTCGCCAAATGAGCAAGCCACATGGTGGGTCACCACAATAAATGCTAAAAAGGCCTTGACGTTGTCCAGATAATCGTAGCGCGGCTTTATTGCGAGGAGAGGCGTGGCGAGAGGAGAGCACTCGGGAGCTGTGCGCGTGGGAGCGTAGCCCACGACCACGGGCTGAACGGGTTTGTCGGCTAGCTCGGCCTGTGCGGGCTGCCACGGGAATGCTGCGACCATCACGCATGGCAGCAAGACCAAGGGCAGATTGTCGACTGGGACAAACGCGTGGTAGCGCAGATAAACCATGAGCATGAGGACGCCAAAGCACGTAGCGAGGTAGAGGCTTTGCTTGGCCTTGACCAGAACGGAACCCGTGGGAAGACACATTGATTGGACGACCCGAGTCGGTCCGCTGTGCGCGTTACGAGCGATGCATGCAATGCGCCTTAGCAGCACGAAGCGCCGAGGCTTGATCCGCCTTGATCCAGCCCGGACTAGTTTTGTTTCAGGTTGTTGTGGGTACGTACTTTAGCTTACTGGGACAAAGGGGAGAGGGGGTTGTGTTCTCGTGGGACGCGGCACAAACGGGGCACAAACGCGTTTCAGGTTGTGATGTTAAAATGAACTGGGGGGCACGGGACGCGGCACAAACGGGGCACAAACGCCAGGCTACAAAGACGGGGAGGCACGTAGTTTTCAGGTTGTGATTTTCCGTTTGTTTTTTCAGGAAGTGAAAAAAGCTGTGCAGTGCGCCACTCATGGGGAAATTCAAAACAAAAAAAGTGTCCATCCGTCTGTATTATTATTAACAACGAAGCGCTCTCAAATAAAAAGAAAGAACCTGAAGCCTCCCATACGTGTTTGTGTCTCCTCCTTTGCTGTCCCATCTCCTCGTCTCTTTCCCGCCTGTGGGCGGGGCAGCGGGCGGGCGCGCGGTGCGGTGCGGCGTGTGCGTGTGTGCGACTGCGACAGGGGACCGCTTGAAAGGGACCATTTGGCTTGTATTATTAACAACGAAGGCGCTCTCAAAAGAATTTTACTATACAAGCCCCTCTCACAGCAGACTGGCTCGGACTGGCACTACAAATGGCACAGCAGGCGACGGCCCCTTACGGGTCGTCAAAGAGGCCGGCGTACTCCTCCGGCCGCTCCTCCCCCTCCCAATCCTCCCCGAGAGAGAGAGAGAGAATTCTTGATACGAAACCACGACGACACACACCAGTCGACTCGCATCGGTTGCCTCCATGAACCTCTCTCTCTCTCTCTCTCTCTCTCTCAATCCTCCCCGTGAGAAAGAGAGAAATTTCGTGGAAGCGAAAGGGGCACCCCCCAGCACTCCACCCATGCATCGCTCTGCCACGCTCGTGCAACGCCGCTCTCTGGCCAGCCTCCCTCTCACGTGGCTGCCGCAGACCAAGAAGGTGGGCATCGTCGGCGGTGGGCCGCTCGGCGAGGCGCTCGCGTTTCAGTGCGCTCTAGCCGGCTTTGACACCTCGGTGATGGACCTGTCGATGATCGCTCTCGAGAGGATGGCTGACGTTCACCGCGCCCTCTCCGACCAGTTCACGACGGACATGAGCCAAGGCACGCCGTCTGTCCCCGCGTGGGGGCCGCTGATGCCCAAGGTGAGCTGGAGCGACCAGAGCAGCTGGGATCGACTTACATCCAAGACAGCTGCGCGAAAGATTGCGGACAAGGCGCTCAGCAGGCTGACGTACTCGACGGACGCGGCGGTCGCGATGGAAAACGTCCACCTCGTCGTCGAGAGTCTGCCCGAGGACCTCGATCTCAAGATATCTGTCTTCACCAAGCTGCACCAGGCTGCCGACGCGTCCACGATCTTCACCACCGCCGCGACCACTCTGCTCCCGTCGCAGCTTGCGGAGGCGTCGGGCAGGCCGCCGCTGTTTTGTGCCCTCCACTTTTCGGAGGACATCTTCACCTCCACCGTCTCGGCGGTCATCCCGCACTCGAGCACCGACCCGCTCGTCGTCGCGAAAACGAGGGCCTTCGCGGATAGCATCCACATCACTCCTCTGACCTTGGGGCCGTGCTTCGGCAGCGCGCAGGGCGGGCCGTACGCGGTCCGCAAAGAGGCGAACGCGTGAGAGGCCGCACTCGACCCTCTTGGGTCAGCTGGGCCGATCCAACTCGCATGTGGCGATACTTTATATCGGGCGGAATCCGCATCCCCAGCGCCGCTGAAGCTTCGCCCTGCGGCAGCGCGGGCTCACTAGATCGTACTGTACCGGTGTCGCATCATCTGTAGGCTAGGCCAAACGATTGCATGGTAACGTCTCCACGTTTGAGGGTGAGAGCGCTGTAACGTCTCGCGTTGTATTCGCGTACAGGGAGATAAAAGAGACCGATGAGAGAGTGCTGAGTGCAAGAGGGCGTGGCGAGGCCTGGCGCCACCCGCACCGCGAGAGGGCGCGGGGGCCCAAGCCGCCAGGCGAGCCTGTGCGCACACCCAGCCTCGACCGCCGTGTTGAGGCGTCTCTGAAGGAACACACACGTTGTGAACAAGTTCGCTGGGTGCCGTGGATGGGGCTAATTTGACAGGGGAGTGCGAACGCGAGGGAAGTCCGGTCTGGCGACGCGCGGCCGCTATCTCCGCCGCCGCCTCGACGGCGCGGGCGGTGCGTTCGGCGCCTCCCCTCCACGAGGCTCGAGGCCTTCGGCGACGAGGACGAGGGCGGAGTGCAGGAAGGCGCTCACCTATGAGGTAGCGAGCGCTGATAGAGCACCGAGGAGTGCTGGTCCTCTCGGGGGCGGCGGAGTGCAGGAAGGGCTCACGTGGCGCACGTCGAGCTTGGTCTCGCTCGAGAGGTGGAGGTGGTGCTCCTTGCCGTCGCCCGCCGTGTGCAGCTCGGGCCGCAGGTCGAACGCCTGGAGTAAGGGAGGAGGCGAGAGGAGAGGAGGCGAGAGCGCCTCTGCGTCGGCGCAGCCGAGGCCGGGGTTGCCACAGCCGGGGGATGGCTTCCGGGTGGCGAGCGCGTCGTCGGAGTGGGAGTCGAGGGACCACGCCGAGCTCTCCGACGAGCACGTGGTCCGCTCCTCAAGCCCAGCCCCCTCGCCGCTCGGCTGAGGGGAGAGCGAGCCGCACAGGCCGTGCACCGCGAGGAGCTTGAGGTGTGCGCGCCGCCAGCAGCGGCGGCCGCACGTGCAGTGCTGGCCGCCCAGCGACGGCACGCTCTTGAGCGACCGCCGCCTCGCCCGGGCGGAACGCGCCGGCGACGCCCGTCGATCGCTCACCACAGTGGACACGACCACGGAGCGGCGCTTCTCGTCCACCGCAGCAGCATTGCACTTGCCTTGAGGTTTGGAATCCCGCCGGAAGAGGCGCCAGAAGAAGCCGCAGGTTGGCGGCGGGGCTGGCGGGTTGGGATCAGCAAGACGCGGCGGCTCTTCCGCTGGCATCTTGTGGGCCAGGGCCTCGGTGGACGGCCCCGCTTGGCGTTTGGCCATGTTCCTATCCCTGGGCGCCGTCCTGGCTGCCAGCGCCTGCTGCCGGCGCGCGATCGCGGCATCCCGCTCCGTCGACCGCGGCTGACGCGGCTGGCCGGTCCGCGCCTCCGTCCTGGTCATTGTTTGGGGAGGCTGCTTGCGAGATCCTTCCCAAGAGTCGCTGCCGGGAAGGACGCTTGCTTTTTTCTGTGTCGAATAAAAAAATTCTCTTGATTGCCGAATCAGCATGTCACTCGTCGTCTCTCTGCTCCTCGCTCGGCCGGGCGGCGACTCGGGTGGTGCAGAGGCGCCGCCGCTGCGCGTGCGTGCGCACGAGGCGGCGCTGGAGCACGCCTGCCGTCGCCACCACGGCCCGACGCCCGGGGCCGTACGTCGAGTCGGACAAACATTTGGCGAGAGCCAACCGAGCATCTTCACCGAGCATCATCGGATCGACCCGCTCTCCTGCAACGAGCCGCGGGAGGGAGACTCGTACGATCCGGCTCGAGCGGCGGCGCGTGGCGCGCACATGCCCTGCTCGCCCGCGGCCGCTGAGGCACACCCGGCGAGAGCTACCTTTGCCCCCTCGGCGTCGTTTGCGAGGCTCGCCTCACCGTCGTGCTGCGGGGGCGGCGGTTGGCTTGGGAGGTGCACGTGGCCGCGCGTGGCGCGGCTGGCCCCTGCACTCGCCCTCATATTTTGTGCTGGCTCGCGCACGCGCCGCGAGAACTCGACGACGAGCGACTGCATTGGCGGGCTTCGTTGTCAAAGGCGGCGGCTCTGCGTGGTCAAAGGCGGCGCTTGCCATCAGCCGCCGTGCACAGCTGTCCCAAACTCTTTCATGCTTTGGCCACTTCCGCCCCCTCGCTCTCAACCCATCCATCCACCTCGCCTCGCGCCGCGCGCGCGATCTATCTCGGGCGATCTCGCGCTATCTATCTCGGGCGATCTCGGGGCCGCGCCGCGCTATCTCGGGCGATCTCGGAGCTATTTCTTTGAGCATGTTTGTGTCTGTGTGTCGCTCGTGCGTGCCGCCATCATCTGTCTAGCGTCCACCCAATACCGCGTTTTTTTGAGCATGGCATACACAGACGGGTCGGAAGACCTAGGGAAAGCAGGGTGGGCCTATACAGTACTCATCGGGGGCGACGCCATCGGCGATGAGGGCGCAGCGCTGACGAGCGAGGGCTACGGGCCAGTTGTCACTTCGGCGGCGCACCCAGCCTACCTCGGCGCGCGAAAGCATACCAACAACACGGCGGAACTAACCGCCCTACAAACGGGGTACACCAAAAGGCACGGGCTGCCTGCTCATTTCGCCTTTTTAGGCTAAGCTCTCCCCCGGCCGGCCGGCGACCCGCATGTGCGATGTTTTTCGTTCATACGTACGCTCAGTAACGACCTCGTCCACCCCCGTCGTCTCCCCCCCCCCTCCCCGGGGTTCGTTATTTATAATTTCGTTTTCACGAATACCTTAATTCGAATCAATCAATTCGCGTATGAACGCATCCGGCCTACTACGGTGCACGATTGATTGATACGGGCGGATATCGTCCGCAAAACGCCCGCATCAGCTCGCATCGCCACCGGGCCAGTGAACAACATGCTCCCCCGTACTGTTGTGCTGCACAACGTGGCGGGGCGCGCGTGAGCTTGCTCGTGGCGGCTACATACACGCTCCCCCTGGGGCCTGGGCTGGCGGGGGTGCCCTCTTAGGCGGCCTCGCCGGCACCGGCGACCCCTGGCTTTCCGGTGGGGTACCCCCCATCCGCCTTCTTGAAGCAGGCGGCGCCCGTAAGCCACAGGAAGAGGAGCACGCTCAGGGCAATGAGGGCCAAGACGCCAACGACGATGCCGAAGCTCAGGGCAATGAGGCACAAGATGCAAATACCGCCGTCGTCGTCGTCGGACTCCACCTCGGGTGGCTCGAGCCGAGAGACCGTGACGTCGGTATCGATGCCATCTTCCGCGAACTGATCGTTGAGAGCCTCTTGGAGTTTCGTCGCATCAGCAAGGATGCCGTCCGAGAGCGCGATCACCGCCGCGTCCGCGGCCGCCGACACCTTGAAGAGGATCTTTGCCGAGACCACCACGGAGCCAGGCGAGAACGTCAGGGAGACCGCCGACGGCGAGACGCCCGCGCCCGCGGCGAGCACCGCCTTGATCGCCGCCCGCTCCGGCTCGCCGTTAAAGTCTTCGACCGCGCCGGCGAGCGTGAAGGAGGTGACCACCGTGGCGGCGGGTGTCTTGCAGAGGAAACCCATAGACCCCGGTAGACCCAAATCGACGTCTCCAAAAAGGTCGTCGAGAATGCCTCCCACGGAGCAGAATGCCTTCCATCGGAGAAGCTCGGTGCCGCTGTCGGAGCAGTCCCAAGTGGTGTAGGAGGTCACGGTCAAGGTGTCACCGTCACAGGTCAACATCAACGAGGCCGCCGTTTGAGGGATACTGACCGCCAAAGGCAGATCTGAATCCTGAGGATCGGCGAGGCACTCTCCCGTGGAGATGGTCTCCCGAGTCGTGCATTCGGTCGAGCAGTCGGTGGAATTGCACGTGAGGATTTCGAATCCAGCCTCAAAGCCGTGGTCGGTCGTGTTCGACACGGCGGTGACGGACGCCACAAAGAGCGCGGTGAGCTTCACGTGCATGAATCAGAGAGAGACCTGCGAGATGGAGGTGGACATGTCGCTCGCTTTGGCGGTCGTTCGCAGTGTGGCAGCGTGCAAGTTGGGGTGGTACGCAGTGACGCGCAGGAGCAGTAGGGAGGCGAGCGGATGGCGGGCGGTGGGCGCGGAGGGCGATGCGATGATAGGGCACACCCAACTCAGACCTTGTCGTGGAGCTTGCGAGACGCGAGTGCTCAACCACGCAAAGCGGCTCCCCGAAGTCCTACGCTCTGTTTTTTTTCATAGCGAGTACGCGGCCTCGCGGCGGCGTGCATGCTAGAGGACGAGCAAGCCTGCTCTAGCCTCACGCGTTCTCCCCTGTCGTCTGTTGTGTTGTTGTGCCCTTGTTTGTTCTCTTGGCACCTTGGAGTGCTGGGGGGGGCGACAGGGAGGATGTGGCCTTGAGTTATGTGTACGCCAACTCAGGGTGTGTGGCAGCCAGCTGGCTGTGTGTCTTGTGAGCTTGTTTGTGTCTGTGTGTCGCTCGTGCGTGTCGTCATCATCTGTCTCGCGTCCACCCATACCGCGTTGGTGTCCAGTCCGAGCCTGACTGTTGTTCATCTTTCTACCTACCTACCTGCGTGCATGATGGGGAGGGTGACCCCCAAAACGAACAGACAGCTAGCGGAGCGCCTTCGTTCCCTCTGTCTGGCGACGCCTTCGCGCCCAACACACCGTGACGTGGAGGCATGTGGCGGGTCACAGCGGCAACAAATGGAACGACTACGTCGACGAGCTAGCTGCTCGCGGCAGGCAAGGTGACAGAGGCTCAAACGCTGCCGAGTGGGCGGACAACACCATCCCGACGGACACTCCCGACGACGGGAGCGACACGGAAGGACCCGCCCCCGACCCTCGGGGCGGGGGCCCCCGCCCCCCCGGGGGGCCCTTTGGGGCCCCTCCAGGGGGCGACCCCTCCGGGGAGGCCGGCCTACAGGAGCGACACACAGAACCACAAGACAAGACACTCAGCCAACGTGGCTGCCGCACATCCTGAGCGTACTTCCCAGTCTTCCGCGGCCGGACTCCATCCGGCACGCGTCGCTCAGAGCCGCGTCCCCTGCTCGCCACCCCGACGCTCAAGGCGCCCGAGTCGAACGACAGGCGGCACGCGAAGACTGGTTGCAATCCCGCCGACCGCCAGGCCGCGGGATGATGTGTGGCTGCGTGGTCATGTGGTGGGTCTCGGAAGCTCCCCTCTCGGGCTAGGGGCCAGCCCCTCTCCCTTGCCCTCGGAACAGTGTGTCCGAGTCGAGGCGTGAGAGATTTTTAGCAATACCAAACAACTCTAACACTTTTGTGTGGTGAGGCGTGTGCTTGCCGGTCGACGGCCGCGCGCGGTATTGTGAAGGGTGCGCGCGCGGCCGCGGCGCGCCCGCCATGGCTTGGCGCGGCGCGCCTACCAGCGGCAATTGTCGAGGCACGGGAACGCTTTCCCGGGGTCTTAGGGTTAGGGTAAGAAAAAGAAAAATCCTCTCGTATCAGCTGGCCCTTGCTGCCCCCCCGCACCGCACCCTTGCTCCTCTGTTGGGGCCACTCCTCTGTTCGCCGCTCCTCTGTTCGCCGTCTCCTCGCCGCGCTGCCAGCTTCCGATGAGCGTCGCCTACTCAGACCCTGGCAGCAGCTGGCTCGCCGAGCCGGCCGCCAGCCGCCTCGCCAGCGCCTGGCTCGCCGGCTGCGCGGCGTGGACGCTGCTCGTCACCTTTGCGTACGCAGTCGCGTGGAGCACTTTGGCGAGGAGAGACGCGTCGCGGCGGAGCGCCCACTCTGGCCGGGCGACGTCCGGGCGGGCGACTTCTGGCGCGAGCGAGCCGACGTCGATGCTGGACTGGACGGTCGCGCGCCTCTCCCAGGCGCGCGTGGCCAAGCAGCGGCTTCTCGTGCGCGTGCAGCTACTGATCCTCGCCGTGATGCTCGTCCTGCTCGTGTGGGCTGACTCGCCCATCGTCCTGTACGGCGTCGGCTGCTGGCCGAGCGAGCGGCTCGGAGTCATCTGGTGGCCGGCGCTGCTCAACATCCCTGGCGTCACGCTGCTGCCGCTCACGCTGCGGCCGGTGGACACGGAAAACATCCGGGTCGGGGTCTTGCTCTTTTGGGCGATCGGCTACACCTTTTCCGCCTTCCACGTGCTCAGCATCGCCCTCGACATCCCGGTGCCGGTCGGCGAGGCCCGCTACGTCGGCGTGCAGAGCGACCCCCTCTGGCTCGGCTTCCACGTCTTCACAGGCTGCGCCCTCCTCGTCGGCAGCAACCTCGACTGCCTCGTCCTCGGCTGGAGGCACGGGCCGGGCGGCGTCTCGCGCATGGTCCGAGAGGAGGAGCCGAGAGGAGGCCGAGAGGAGGCCGAGAGGAGGCCGAGAGGAGGAGCCGAGAGGAGGCCGAGAGGAGGCCGAGAGGACCTGAGAGGAGCCCGAGATGACCCGAGATGACGGGCTGGGCGGTGTTACGCGCCTGGCCGTGCCCGACGGCGCCTGTCCACCCCACGCCACCCTCCCCTACCCCACAGTACCCGAACCCACCCAGGCCCTCCCGTGTCCACCCCACCACTCCCTCCCCTACCCCACAGTACCCGAACCCTGTCCACCCCACCCCACCCTCCCCTACCCCACAGTACCCGAACCCACCCAGGCCCTCCGTTGTCCACGCCCTGTCCGCGACACGTCCGCGACACGTCCGCGACAGGTCGAGGCCGACCCTCGGCAGGGCCTCGCGTGGGTGCACTTCAAGGCGCGAGATTACCCGAGATTACCCGAGATTACCCGAGATTACCCGAGATTGGGCCTCGCGAGGGTGCACTTCAAGGCGCGAGATTCCCGAGATTACCCGAGATTACCCGAGATTACCCGAGATTACCCGAGATTACCCGAGATTGGGCCTCGCGTGGGTGCACTTCAAGGCGCGCCCTGTGTGCCGCTGCTCGAGGCGAGCCGAGGCCCCGCCGAGGCTCGACTCGGCTCTGCGGCGGTGGATAGGCGCCGCGCCCCCGAGGAGCTGCGGGGCGGCATCGCGCTGTGAACGGCGTCTCTCGACAGCCCAATACGCGGCCCTCTAGGCGCGCTGCATCTTCGAGAGTACCCGAGAGGACCCGAGAGGACCCGAGAGGACCCGAGAGGACCCGAGAGGACCCGAGAGGACCCGAGAGGACCCGAGAGGACCCGAGAGGACCCGAGAGGACCCGAGAGGACCCGAGAGGACCCGAGAGGACCCGAGAGGACCCGAGAGGACCCGCGATCTGCCCCCAGGTGCGCTGCATCTTCCAGCTGCTCGGCGCCGCGCTGCTCCTCTTTCCCGCGCTGCGCGTGCTCGGCCCCGACCCCGCCCACGCCTCCGCACCGCGCGATTTCTTTTTTACCGCCCCCCCTTTTTTCTTTTTAGGCCCCGACCCGGCCTTTGCGCAAAACGTCAACGCGGCGCCGATGCTCGTGCTGGGCGCTTGCGCACTCGCTTCGCCGCTGTACGCGGGTCCCGCGGCGCGCGGCGCCGTGCTCTCCTGGCTGGGCAGACTCGGCACCACGGCGGCGGAGCGCGAGGCGGCCGTCGTGCCGAGATCGCCCGAGATCGCCCGAGACCACACTGGATCACCCGAGATCACCCGAGATCACACTGGATCACCCGAGATCACCCGAGATCACACTGGATCACGCTAGATCACACTAATCACGCTAGATCACCCGAGATCACCCGAGATCACACTGGATCACCCGAGATCACCCGAGATCACACTGGATCACGCTAGATCACACTAATCACGCTAGATCACCCGAGATCACCCGAGATCACACTGGATCACGCTAGATCACCCGAGATCACACTGGATCACACTAGATCACACTAGATCACCCGGTGCCACACCAGAGTCCACCCCGAGACTAGGCGGCCCCGAGACCTCCCAGAGACCACCCAGAGACCACCCAGAGACCACCCAGAGACCACCCCGAGACTAGGCGGCCGTCGTCTCGACGCTCTGCGGCCTCGGCAGACAGTCAGACGGGTCGCTGCTGCGCAAGGTCTCGCCCCCTCCCGCCCCGCTCCCGCCCCGCTCCCGCCCCGTTCCTGCCCCGCTCCTGCCCGAGATCGCCCGAGATCGCTCGAGATCGCTCGAGATCGCTCGAGACCACCCCGAGGCCAACCGAGACTAGGCTGGCTTGTCCTTTCGCGTCATCTCGTTCGACCGCCTGAGGCGACCTCATCTCGCGCCGTCCCGTCTCACCTCTCGCCTCACCTCTCGTCTCACCTCTCGCCTCATCTCTCGCCTCATCTCTCGCCTCATCTCTCGCCTCATCTCTCGTCTCACCTCTCGCCTCACCTCTCGCCTCATTTCGGGACCTCCCCGAGAGCGGTCTCGGCGGATCTCCTCCTCCCACCGGCTGCCTCCTCCCGCCGGCCGCAGGTCCGACGACTTCGTCCCGGGCGGCGGAGGCGGGGACGCGGACAAGCGGGCGGAGAAGGCTGCTCTCGGAGACTGCGACGCGTTTGTGTCGCACGCGTGGCTCGACAACGCCGCCGCCAAGTGGCAGGCGCGAGCCCCGGGCCGTCTCGCGCAATCTCGCGCGATCTCGCGTGGATCTCGCGTGATCTCGCGCGATCTCGGGTAGATCTCGGGTGATCTCGGGTAATCTCGGGTAGATCTCGGGTGTGAGCTCGGCACTCCAGTGGCGGGCGCACCCCAGCGTCAAGGGGCAGCGAGCGCCCAATCTCGGGCGATCTCGGCTGACCTCGGCCGATCTCTCGCTCGCTATCTCAGGCGCTCGAGCGTTGGGCTAAGGCCTTCCAGCAAGAGCGAGGCCGCCCGCCGACCTTGTGGGTCGACGTCGTGTCGATCGACCAGTCGGCCGTCGCGGAGCCTAGAAGCGGACTATCTCCCCATATCTCCCCCCGTAGCTCCCCGTATCTGGCAGCACGGAGCCTAGAAGCAGACTATCTCCCCATATCTCCCCCCGTAGCTCCCCGTATCTGGCAGCACGGAGGCTAGAAGCGGAATGCACACCCGCGCCTTCCGGCTAGCGCTCGAGATCACACGCACTACTAGTAGTACTCCGCTGCATCCGCTGTCTTCGCGTAGTAGTAGTAGTAGTAGCAGTAGCAGTAGCAGTAGCAGTAGCAGTAGCAGCCCTTGCATTCACGCGGCGCTCTGAGTACGCTGCGCGAGTCCGTCTTCTCCCGCCCCGTTGTCCGCGTCTTCACACCGTGTCTTCACACCGCAGGTCGCCGAGTCGCTCGCGTGCCTGCCGATCTTCCTCGCCGGCTGCGAGAGCCTGCTGGTCCTCGGGGGGCCTGTGTACACGTCCCGGCTGTGAACAGCGTCTCTCCACACCTACTGCTGTGAACAGGTCCTCGGGGGGCCTGTGTACACGTCCCGGCTGTGGTGCATCATGGAGGTGACACCCGCAGCTACACCGCCACCACGCGCCATACAACGAGACAGACAGACAGACAGACACAGATACACACACACACACACACACACACACACACACACACACACACACACGCACACGCACGCACGCACGCACGCACGCACGCACGCACGCACGCACGCACGCACGCACGCACGCACGCACGCACGCACGCACGCGCGCACGCACACACGCACACGCGCACACGCGCGCGCGCCCTGGCCAGAGGACTCGTTCTCGGAGCTCTCCCCGAGCGGGCCACGCAGGCCCGCTGCCGCGGGGAGAGCTACCCGCACATTCGAACGCCGCACACGCCTCCCCTGCGCCTCTCTGAGCTGCCTGGCCCGCGGCCTCGCAGATCTTCACCTTTCTGAGCATCACCACCGACCTCAGCCGCGTGACCATCGTCCCGCTCAAGGGGGGCGGCCGTCGCTCGGCGGCGGAGCTCGACACTCTGAGCGCATTCTCTCGCTTCTCGGTGGAGCAGGCAACGTGCACGCTCGACACCGACCGAGAGAACATCCTCTCAGTCATCCAGTCGTCGTACGGGACGTACGACGACTTCGACCGTGCGGTGCGCGGGCTCTTTGCAGAACGCCTCGACCCGAACGCAGCGCCGTCGAGGTCGGCGAGCAGCTATCGGGCGCCGTCGGGGGCGGATGCGTCGCGGAGAACAGCGAGCGAACTGGGGTGGCCGATGGTGTAGGCCTAGGCGTGCCCCAGCGCGTGTGTGCCTGGACGAGGTCTGTGTTAGTATATTGTGCGTTGTTTCAAAGTAAAAACTGCCAGTGGCCAGTGCACGAGAAAGAAATTAAACTTAAAAAGTAAGTATGACTATGAGCTCTCTATGAGTATGACCAATGAACCATGAGCCCATGAGAGATGAGACGCCCCTCGCGAGCGCCGCGCGGCGCGCGCGCGCCCGTCTTTCTCTTATGACGCGTCTCGCTATCATCTATCAACGACGGACACGGTGGTGCAGAAGTACTAGCCATATGTGTATCGCGCGCCTTGCGGGGGGCGCGCGGGAAAGAGGCACCTCTTAGTGCATGACGGCGCGCAAGCAGAGTACGACCTTCGTACCGTTTTAAGGCTCCGAGAGGCGGCGGGTTGGGGTGGTGGAAGGGAGAGGCGGCGCGTCAAAGGCGGCAAGAGCGGTGGCTTAGCGGCGGTGGCCGTGGTAGCTGCGTCGGTGGCGGCTACGGGTCGGCAGAAGCAGGATGGCTCAGGCATGTGCCGCCTCCGCCTTGTTTCGTGACGAGAGCATGAAGGACGTTACGGTCCGGAGCAGCGAGGGCGCCTTGGCCGCCGGCTGCGGCGGAGGGGTCGGCTCCGCGGCCGCAGCGCTCGCGCGGCTTGCGCGATATCTGTAGAGCACCTCGTCGCCGGTGCGCTGCCGCTGCTGCATGATCTGGTGCCCCCGCTCCTCGTCCCACGTCGCGTTCAGCTGCTCCTCGGCCACCTGCTCCTCACGCAGGCGGCCGACGGCGCGCTGGAAGATCGCGCTGACGCGGGACTTGCGCTCCGAGGCCGCGTCGATGCTGGCGCGGCTGACGCGGCTGGCGTGGCTGGCGCGGCTGACGCGGCTGACGCGGCTGGCGCGCGCGAGCATCTGCTTTGGTCGGGAACGTGCGAGTTTGGCGACCTTCCTTGTTTGTCGACGTGTCCTCCTTGTGAATACTTGAGCACTGGATAGGGTCGATTCCGCATGGTGTCCTCCTTTTCAGTGTAGTAGTACTTTTAGCTTACTGGGACAAAAGTGTGTCAGTGTATGTAGCTCTTACGTACATTCCCGAACGAAAGAGGACTGCTGACAGGGTTTGCGATGAGGAGCGACCCGACGGGTTTCTCGGAGGTTAGTGCACCACACTAACCGCCGAAGCGCAAGCACTCACTCGGAGCAAGAGAACTACGTTTTCCGACTCCTTTTCCGAGCGACGCCCGGGTCGAAACTGCCTCGCCCTCGGCCATTCCAACGGACGGCCAGGCCGGCTTCGGCTTCGTTAAGGCGGGTCTGCACCCACCCACCCACCGCTCGCCCAGCCAGCCAGGGGTCTATCTACAAAGGTCAGAGCTGTCTTAACCGCTCGCTTGCTTGCGCAAGAGCCTCCGCGGCCGGCCTCATACTAGCACCCTCCCACCGCCTAGAGCCCACCGCACACCGGCCGGCTTTTGGTTGGACTATCTATGTGAGCTGTCTGTGCGTCGGTCGGTGTGAAAACAAAACTGCGCCGCCTCGCGCGCAAAGTCGCGCGCGGCAGCGTCGACCGCACGGCCTACTCGCCCACTCCCTCTCTTTTATGTCCCACCATGCAGAGCGCATCTCTCTCTCTGTTGTGCGAGGCGTGAACCGCGCCATTCGCTCTCACATGGCAACCCTGTCTACACGTCTCGCGCGCGCGTGAACAGGGCTCCAGGCCCCAAATGACGTGTGAGTGTCAGAGTTGTTTGGTATTGCTAAAAATCTCTCTCTCGGTGTGTGAGTGAGCTTTAAGTACAAGGGACCGACTGGAGAGGAGTCTTTTGTAAATCGGTGTCCGACCCCTCGATGTGCGGTTGAGGTTGTCGCAGACGCCATCGGCCTGAAAAGCGAGCAGGCGTCCACGTACCACGAAATCGATATAACACCCCTAGAGAAGCCGTCGTTGACACGGACACATCCGAGAGTGAGTCCCGGATCGTCCCCTCCTTGTCGCTTTAGGGTTGTCCCAGACGCCATCGGCCCTGAAAAGCGAGCAGGTTACACGGGATTATCGATTTCGTGGACGCATCCAAGGCACGCCGTGTCAGTCTTTGACGGCCGAGACAAGGGCGCAGCGTCCTCACGGCTTCTCAAAATAGACCATGCTTTCCGCGGTCACGCCGGCCGAGGTCAACGCCATCGACCCGCCCGCCCCTCCCGACGCGTCTCCCGAGCCGGATGAGCGGCCGCCGGCCAAGGCTCGCAAGCGGCCCAGGCCGACGGAGCGATGCGGCTGGACCCCCGAGGCCGACAAGTGGGTCGCCCACGACTATGAGACCCTCAACCCGTGCTCCCAACCCATCCACTCGGGCCGCGCCGCGCAATCTCGGGAGATCTCGCGCTATCTCGGGGCCGCGCCGCGCCGCACCCCCCCCACCGCCGCCGCCCCGGGCCGGTTCTCGCCAAATGGCCTCCCACCGCATCGGCGCGCGCGTCGCGGGCCTCTCGCCAGCGCAGCTGTGCGCCATCATCGAGGCGCAGGCGGGCGCGAGCGACGCCGCAATGCGCGTGGCGGAGGAGCACGCCGCTCGGCTCGTGGAGCAGCCCGAGTGGGTGCTCTCCGAGGTCCTCCTCTCGCCGGACCTCGCCCCGCACATCCTCGCCCAGCTGCCGACCACGGAGCACGCCGCCAAGGGGACGTGCCGCGCGTGGCGCCGCGGCTGGAAGGAGACGCTGAAGAAGCGCGAGAGGCCGCGCTTGGTCGTGTTCTGCGGCTACGACGGCGAGGGCGAGATTGTCAACTCGCTGGAGCGGTACGACCCGTCCACCAATCAGTGGGGGGAGGAGGCTGTGGCCCCGATGTCGACGGCACGAAGCTATTTCCACACGGCGGTGCTCGACGGTAAGCTGTACGCTGTGGGCGGCGTGAATAACGACGACGGCATCCTCAGCTCGGTCGAGCGGTACGATCCGGCTGCCAATGCGTGGGAGGCGGTGGCGCAGATGAACACACTGAGGATGGCCCTCAAGGTGGCCGTGCTCGACGGCAAGCTGTACGCGGTGGGAGGCTGCAGCAACGACGAAAACCTCAGCTCGGTAGAGCGGTACGATCCCGCGACGAATGCGTGGGAGGCGGTGGCGTCGATGGGGACGGCGCGGAGTGACCATGGCGTGGCGATGCTCGACGGCAAGCTGTACGCTGTGGGCGGATTCGATCATGGCCGCCTCAGCTCGGTCGAACGGTACGATCCGGCGGCGAACGCGTGGGAGGAGGTGGCGCCGATGGCGGAGTCGCGGGACGAGCTCGCAGTTTCGGTGCTCGACGGCAAGCTGTACGCCGTGGGAGGCATGAACGCCGGCTACATCAGATCGGTGGAGCGGTACGACCCTGCGTTGAATGCGTGGGAGGCGGTGGCGCCGATGGCGACGACGCGGTATAGTCACGCTGTGGCGGTGCTGGATGGCAGGTTGTACGCTGTGGGAGGCTTCAACGACGGCGACGGCGACTTCGGCACGGTCGAGCGGTACGACCCGGCCGAGAATGTGTGGGAGGTGGTGGCGCCGATGGCGACGGCGCGAGGCGCTTCTATCGCGATTCTATCGCAGTCTTGATGTAGTGCGGTCAGGTTTGTAGCCTGGCGTTCGTGCCCCCATTTGTGCCGTGGGTGCGAGCATATTTGTGACACGTAACGTACGACGTAGTTTCAATACACAGCCAGACACACGCTAGGACTCGCGCAGTGCGCGGCCGGACCATGCAGCCATGCTTCATGTGCAAGGTGGGGTCGGTGTGTGGGTCGCAGATACTAGGTCCAGCCCTGGGTGGCGCGCAGGTTGTGACATTTGGCGATTCCGCGACTTACTGGGCCCCTGAGCCGCTACCCGTGTGCGATTTTTTGTGGCCCGGACATGATACTGATAGTAATTCGGGTCAGAACCGGCCAAACACAGGCTACAGCCCCACACACGCGCCCGCCATAGCTCCTGGAGAGCATGCGCGAGTGACGCGCTGCAAGCCGCGAGAGTGGCATCAGAGGCAGGAACGACGTGCTCTTGCTGCACCTCGCAGCTGCACCAAGTGTGCTCGCAGTGTATGCCACGGCCACTGCCTGCGGCATTGCTCTCGTGCAGCTAGGCGATGCAGGTCCATCAGCAGGGCTCATCCAATGCGAGCGCACATTGTGCGTAGCCGCGGGCAGGTGGCAGTGCACAGCCGCACACCGGCTGTGTCGGCTCGAATGCCCCCGGCAGTGCTGCTAGTCATCAACTTGCGTATTAGGGCCGCAGCAGACTGCTGCTGTGGCAGCAGCAGCAGCCTGCTGCTGCCTGATTCAGTCAAGCCAGCGGTGCAGCGAGGCGTGCAGAATTCGCGCGGTTTGGTACCTCCTGAGGCTGAGCGCGTTCAGACTCGGTGACCGGAGTTGGATGGTCCGATGGAGCTCGGCGAGCTCCATCGGACCATCCATGGCCGGACGGCGGAGCGTGAGGTGGCGAGCGGAGAGATGTACCGCAAGACCAAAAAAACACGGATCTGACGATTGTCAGGCCTCCTGCATCATCGTCTCGTCGTCGCCAGTGGCTGGGTCTTCTGGCTCCGACCGGACGGCTCCACCGCCCAGCATCTGAGACATGAACGCGAGGTCAAATTCTGGCACGTACGGCGGCAGCTCAGGCATCTGCCTCTGCCCCCTCGCCGCATCGACGAGCGCGCTCGTGTCAGCTCGCAGCTGCTCCTGGTGCCGCTGCTTGGCCGCCGCGATCGCACTCGCTCCGCTCGATGACATCGTGAGGCACAACGGTCTGCGAGCTCCTTAGTCCTTTCGCCCAGCGGGTCCACCACAGAGTTCTCCCCATCATGTGCCCAAATGCGCCCGCCGTTTTTCGTCATACCCCCCCCTGGAGCCTGGAAACCCGCCGACTTTGATTGGGTCCGGTTCAACCTCACTCTCATCTTTATACTTACAGACACAAAACGTCAGATCCTGCGCCACCCAGGGCTGGACCTAGTCCGCAAACAAGCTCCGATATTTTCCTCCGCTTCACCTTCTCTGAGCACGGCGTGGACCTCTATGACCACGCCCTCGCCGGCGGATCGAGAAAAAAGATCTGGTGCCAGTCGCGAGCCATAGTCGGCGTACTGGACGCCGTGCGCGTCGAGGTGGCGCTTGAAGGCGTCGATGTCATCGGTGCGGAAGGCGATGTATCGCGGGCCGACGCCGATCGGGTTGATGGCCTCACCGCTGCGGAAGGCGACGCCGAGGTCTCGCGTAGCGAGGTGCATCTGCATGTGGCCGTCCGTGCCTTTGTAGCCTGGCGTTTGTGCCCCGTTGCTTTGTGCCGGTCCCGTCCTGTTCTTCCGAGACTGGCATGTAACAGAACGATGCCACCTGCCGCCTCGGTTGCCGAGCTGCGAGCTGTCCGCGCGCGGCTAGCTGAGCTGACCGAGCGCTCTATGATTGGACGAAACAACCAACGCGGACACGCCACGGAGGTACGGCTCCGGCTTGTCGGCCAACATAAGACAGGAACATCGAGCAACCAACCCGGCCGCAGAAACTCCGAGACGGCGCAAGCCAGCAAATCCAATCGAATGCGAGCTCAGGCACGACGCATCGAAGAAATGGCGAGCCAAGGTGCGGGGGCCAGCGCTCGATTTAGGCCTCGTGCCGTGGACTTAAGCGCGGCTGGCTCGCGGAGGAGTGCTCAAGGTGAGTGTTGCAGGCCTGCGTGCGCAGTGGATGAGCCCGCAGCCTCGCCAAGCGTGACGGACGCGATCAGCAGGTGCGAGCGAGCGAGGGCACAAAGGCGTGTCTCGCGTTGGCGTGAACGGCAGCAGTCCTGGGAGGAGGAGCGTCTACGCACGCTTGGAGAGACTACAGGCCCAAGGCCACGCCGCAAAGTGCAGGCGTTGCCCAACTCTCCAGAGCGCGGTGACGAGGCTCCAGCGTCGCCGCCTCCTCCAAAACCAGCGTCCAGGGAAGCCTCTAGCACGATGAGCAGCCTGAACTCAAAGCGGTCAAGCGGTCACGAGCGCACGGCAATGAGAGATACAACTTCAGAGAGCGGGCCCCGGCCGCACTTTGCCGAGTCTGAGCCGTTGCTTCTTCTCGCCATGGATGGCACTCCCACGAGTTCCCGTGCCTACCTGCGAGGCGCACCGCCGCCTTCGCTGTCCACGGGATGCAGGCGCACTGGCGTGCGCCGCCGAAATTGCAGCCCGCCCTTGGCTCAGGAGCAAGATGAGGCGCCACTTCCTCAAGAGGCGGAGTATGTCTGTGTGCGCGGCATCTCCAGTAGCGACGCGCGATGTCGTTGGGTTATGTCGGCTCGGGGGTATCTTCGTCACTAAGTCGGGGTTGGGCTGGCGCTCTAGCGCGTGGGGCGACAAACCCCCGCACGATGGGGAAGCGTTGGGTTGTATGTACGAGATGTTTTTCTTCACGCAGTGTGTAGCCACAGAGAGACAGCGCCGCGCGCGAGACAGTGCAAAGACATATTACAGGACCCACAGCCGTACGCCGCACATACTGAACAACATCGAACTCAACTAGGAACATCGTCTCCCTCCCTCTCCTAAGCCAGTACCACCCGCACGTCAATAAACAGGCCAGTACGCAAGAAAAATGTGGCCGGGATGTGCGGGGCGCGGCTCGAGGCGCGGCAGGCTCCGAGGCTCACGCCGCGCTCGGTGTCGCCGCCATGGTCCCCAAAATGCGTGCAACGACGCCCTTTGGCAAGCGGCCCTCCTTCTCGGCCAGGCGTAGCCGCGCACGGTAGCGATCCTCTGCCGAGAGCGCCGCCTGGTCGTCAGCCTGGTCGTCCCAGGCGGGCGATGCGGCGAGGCTGCGCTTGGACGGCGGCGAGAGCGCCGCCGCCGCGGGGGGGGCGGCGATTGGCGGCGAAGGTGGCTCCGGCTCGCGCGGCGGAGATGGTGGAGCCGCCGGCAGCAGAGGCGGGGATTGCTGCGGCTGCAGGGGCTGCTGCGGCTGCGGGGGACGCTGGAGTGGCTGCGGCGGCGAGTGCGTGGCTTGAGCGGGGCCCATCCAATACCCCCCGGGGATCTGGACGTACTGCGGCGGCCCCCACATCGGGATGAGCTGCGACGGTGGCATCGGCATGGCCTGGGCCATGGGAAGGCCCATCAGTGGCCCGGGCACCCACCGCTGCGCCGACAGCTGGTTGTACTGCGGCAGCTGGCAGGGCGGCGGCAGCTGGCTAGGCTGCGGCAGCTGGTGGGGCGCCATCTGCTGCGAGCCGGGATACGGGCGGGGCGCGAATACCGGCGCGGGTGCGCCGGCGGGAAGGAGGCCAACGTGCGCCGGCGAGGGTGCTCCGGCGGGGAGAAGGCCGAAGCGGCGGCGGGCCGAGTCAACGTCGACGGCCGTCTTTGCCTCGACGCCCATGCCGGAGAGCTCCTTTTGCTTGTGCCGCACCCAGCGGTTACGGCAGCTGCTCTCGGTCCGGCCGGGGAGCATGTCCGCGATATCCTTCCAGCGGAGACCTCTGAGAACGCCCTGGCAGATGAGGTCGACCTCCTGCGTGGTCCAGCAGTCGCCGCCCCGATCGTCTGCCTTGCCCTGCTGCTGCTGCAGGCGGAGGACGCGGTTGCGAACGCTGTCGCCGGACCGGTCCTCACCCGTCTCACGGCGGAGGAGCGCCGCGATCGCCGTCCAGCACGGGCCGAGGGTCTCATAGCCGTGGGCGACCCACTTGTCGGCCTCGGGGGTCCAGCCGCATCGCTCCGTCGGCCTGGGCCGCTTGCGAGCCTTGGCCGGCGGCCGCTCATCCGGCTCGGGAGACGCGTCGGGAGGGGCGGGCGGGTCGATGGCGTTGACCTCGGCCGGCGTGACCGCGGAAAGCATGGTCTAAAATTGAGAAGCCGTCAGGACGCTGTGACCTTGTCTCGGATGACCGGGCTGTTTCGCGGCGTGCCAGACACGTCCACGAAATCGATAATCCCTTTCAACCTGCTCGCTTTTCGGGCCGATGGCGTCTGGGACAACCCTAAAGCGACAAGGAGGGGACGATCCGGGACTCACTCTCGGATGATATGTCAACGACGGCTTCTCTAGGGGTTATATCGATTTCGTGGTAGGTGGACGCCTGCTCGCTTTTCAGGCCGATGGCGTCCGTCTGCGACAACCTCAACCGCACATCGAGAGAGAGATACCAAACAACTCTAACACTCACACGTCATTTGGGGCCTGGAGCCGGAGCCCCCCTGTTCACGCGATCACGCGCGCGCGAGACGTGCAGACCAGGGTTGCCAGGTGAGAGCGAATGGCGCGGTTCACGCCTCGCACAACAGAGAGAGAGATGCGCTCTGCATGGTGGGACATAAAAGAGAGGGAGTGGGCGAGTAGGCCGTGCGGTCGCTGCCGCGCGCGACTTTGCGCGCGAGGCGGCGCAGTTTTGTTTTCACACCGACCGACGCACAGACAGCTCACATAGATAGTCCAACCAAAAGCCGGCCGGTGTGCGGTGGGCTCTAGGCGGTGGGAGGGTGCTAGTATGAGGCCGGCCGCGGAGGCTCTTGCGCAAGCAAGCGAGCGGTTAAGACAGCTCTGACCTTTGTAGATAGACCCCTGGCTGGCTGGGCGAGCGGTGGGTGGGTGGGTGCAGACCCGCCTTAACGCTTAAGGTGAAGCCGGCCTGGCCGTTGGAATGGCCGAGGGCGAGGCAGTTTCGACACGGGCGTCGCTCGGAAAGGGAGTCGGAAAACGTAGTTCTCTTGCTCCAAGTGCTTGCGCTTCGGCGGTTAGTTTGGTGCACCCTAACCTCCGAGAAACCCTTCGGGTCGGGGGTCGCTCCTCATCCATCGCAAACAAACCCTGTGTCAGCAGTCCTCTTTCGGGAATGTACGTAAGAGCTACATACAACCCCCGACACGTCGACAAACAAGGAAGGTCGCCCAAACTCGCACGTTCCCGACCAGCGGGAGGTACATACATGCTCGCCCGCGCCAGCCGCGTCAGCCGCGTCAGCCGCGTCAGCCGCGCCAGCCACGCCAGCCGCGCCAGCATCGACGCGGCCTCGGAGCGCAAGTCCCACGTCAGCGCGATCTTCCAGCGCGCCGTCGGCCGCCTGCGTGAGGAGCAGGTGGCCGAGGAGCAGCTGAACGCGACGTGGGACGAGGAGCGGGGGCACCAGATCATGCAGCAGCGGCAGCGCACCGGCGACGAGGTGCTCTACAGATATCGCGCAAGCCGCGTGAGCGCTGCGGCCGCGGAGCCGACCCCTCCGCCGCAGCCGGCGGCCAAGGCGCCCTCGCTGCTCCGGACCGTAACGTCCTTCATGCTCTCGTCACGAAACAAGGCGGAGGCGGCACATGCCTGAGCCATCCTGCTTCTGCCGACCCGTACCCGCCACCGACGCAGCTACCACAGCCACCGCCGCCAAGCCACCGCTCTTGCCGCCTTTGACGCGCCGCCTCCTTCCGCTTGCACCGCCCCAACCCGCCGCCTCTTCCGTGGAACGCAAAGGAAGACCCGTGTGTGCGCCATGGCCTCGCGCCCAGAATAGCACGGGGACCCTCAGGGGTTGCTGTCGACTAACTCTGTGCTCCGGTTGTCCGAGCGAGCGCCGCGCGACGGCGCCGGCCGCCAGGTTGACAGCAGCGACGCGAGGGAGGTGAGGAGCAGGAGCGGGAGCATTATGTGAGCGCAGAAGAATTTTACGACCTTCGTACAAGAAAACTCTCGCACGACACCTCGCACGGGACTGGCGCGCACTGGCACTATCACAGGTACACCACAATAGCCGCCTAAGCGACTCCCGCGAGGACGGCGAGGCACTTAGCTCCGTGCACTCGACCGCCCTCGCCGCAGTGAGGGCAGAAGAAACCGCGGGCGGCACCGCACTCCAAGTGCTCCAAGGCGCGAAAAAAAGGATCGCGACAACCCAAGAGTGGGACGACCGCGAGGTGGCGCATGAACGATGAAGCTTGAAGGTTGCAGCGAGAATCGGCGAGTACTGAAAAACGGGCGAGAGACTGCGAAGAGACAGGCATCATCCTCCCATCTCTACACAGAAAGACAGACACACACATCACTCTTCCTCCGAGCTCACATTGGCTCGCTTGCCCACACCTCGATCTTCTTGGGCAGCAGCTGGTTCGACAGGCACTCTCCGTGGCTAAGGCAGCCGCTATCGCCCTCGCCCCAGGTAAAGACGTCGCCCTTGACGGTGTTGGCGAGGCTGTGTCGATCTCCTGCTGACACAGCGACGACACGCTGGCCAGCCAAGGCCTCAACCTTCTTGGGCAGCAGCTGGTTCTGCTGGTCGCCGTGGCCCAACCGGCCCTCGCCTCCCCAGCCCCAGCTCCAGACGGCGCCGTCGGCGGTGATGGCGATGCTGTGCCCGCCTCCTGCCGACACAGCGACGACGCACCGCCCCGCCAAGGCCTCGACCTTCTTGGGCAGCAGCTGGCGCTGCTCGTCGCCGTGGCCCAACCGGCCTTGGTATCCACTGCCCCAGCTCCAGACGGCGCCGTCGGCGGCGATGGCGAGGCTGTGGAAGCCTCCCGCCGAGACAGCGACGACACGCTGACCAGCAAAGGCCTCGACCTTCTTGGGCAGCAGCTGGTTCTGCTCGTCGCCGTGGCCCAACCTGCCAGAGGCTCCCTCGCCCCAGCTCCAGACACCGCCGTCGGCGGTGATGGCGAAGCTGTGGAGTGGTCCAGCCGAGACAGCGACAGCGCGCCGCCCCGTCAAGGCAGCAACCTTCTTCGGCAGCGACTGGCGCTGCTGGTCGCCGTGGCCTAGCTTGCCATGGCTTCCATCGCCCCAGCTCCAGACGGAGCCGTCGGCGGTGAGGGCGAGGCTGTGGTAAAGTCCAGCCGACATAGCTACGACGCGCTGGCCAGTAAAGGCCTCGACCTTCGTCGGCAGCAGCTGGCGCTGCTCGTTGCCGTGGCCCAACTGGCCGCTGCCTCCACCGCCCCAGCTCCAGGCGCCGCCGTCGGCGGTGAGGGCGAGGCTGTGGCAGGCTGCAGCCGACACGCTCACGGCGCGCTCGCCGCCAAGCGAAGAGGAGAGGCGCGTGGGCGTGTTGAGCCGCGTCACGCCCTCACCGTGGCCAAGCAGCCCTGGATTCCAGCTCGCTGAGCCGCACGACGAGAGCCGCCCCTCGCCGTCGATGAAGACGCTGTGCCGTTCGCCTGCCGCCGCCCTCGCCGGCGGGTTGGACTCGCACAGCAACGCAGACAAGCACAGCCACCGCACAGCGCAGCTCTCGCCCTCTGGCTGCGCCGGCAGCTCGAGGCCGCGCTCTTTCGCCCACAAGCGGATGCCCTCCTCCGCAAGCGAGTGAAAGAGCAGCGAGACGGCCGCGACGCGAGCGATGTCGAGGGGACTGTCGCAGCGAGAGAGGACGCGCTCGAGGAGCTCCCTGGGGAGGTCGAGGAGGCGGGCGGGCGGCGGCGCGTCCGGCGAGGGGGCGGAGGCGGAGGCGGAGGCGGAGGCGGAGGCGGCGGAGGCGCGGCGCGAGCGGCGACGCGCCGGGGTGTGCATCGCGAGAAAAAGAAAACGGCGCCACCACTCTGTGTCAGTGTGCCTGTGGTAGGAGAGACTGCCAGCGACAAGCTGGAGGCAGGTCGCTAGACTGAGATGAGACCGCCAGTGGATGTGGGAGTCCACCGCGCACCGCGCTGCGAGCCTGTCGTGTCCCTTGTCAGGAGCAGGAGAGCCCCACCTGTCCCCCTGATCGTCCTTCCAAAATCCTGCTCGTGCAGGTGGGGACCCTGTCCTCGTCCCATCCCTCGTTTGGCGTGTCTGTTTTCTTTCTTTTCTTTTTACCACTCTCCACCCCTCCATGAGTGTGTGTGTGTGTGTGTGTGTGTGAGTAGGGGGGCTGTGCCCGGGCGGTGTCCGGTGTGGAGTCCCCTTCTGATCCCGCCTGAGATGTTGGGTGTGAGGTTGTGGCGGCTTCGATCCCAAGGGGGGGAGCTGATCCCACTCGTAACCAACTCTCAGGGGCAGTAGGTGGGCGAGCTTGGAGCGCGCTCATCTCGATCGTCAAGGCGTCGCTACGCGCAGTCTTCCGCGGGGGGAGCTTCGTCGACGGGTGCGGGACCGCGGCGCAGTCAGTGCCGTGGCGATGCCTCCGGCTGTTTGCGGCGGGCGGCTTGCTGCTCGCTGCATGGCGAAAAACTCGTCTCGCCACACGCCAAGGGCTTATGCTCTGGCGAGACGTGAGGCGCATGCGCCCAGGATGGGAGGGGGCATGCGTAACGACACTGCTAGAGATGCCTTTCGGGGCCCAGAGACAAAACTTCTGATGCCATGCGTGACCTAGTAGTGTCCCCAGCTATGGGCGTGTCCACGTTGGAGCCAGGTGTGGTGTGGGCGCGAGAATAGCTCCGCCGTTCATGGAGGCAACCGATGCGAGTCGACTGGTGTGTGTCGTCGTGGTTTCGTATCAAGACCGGGTGCACCCGGACCCACCCGGAGGGGCCCGGGAAGGGTCTAGCGGCCCTCCAGCGGCCCCCAACGCCCCCCCGCGGCCCTGTTTTGGTAGTGTATCACACATATGTTGTGTCACTATCATACCCACGACCCAGGGTACCCGAGCGCTCCCGAGCAGCTATAAGGTCGAGCCGCTGGAATGCCTCCTCCAGTGGCACCCAGTCGCGCTCGAGGTACGGGAGGAGCATATCATACAGTTTCACTGCCCGAGCCTGCAGCTTGGCACACTCGTGGCACTTGTCCTCGTGGGCGAGCTGAATCCCGTAAACGTTCCGCATATCCTATAGATATCGAATTGCGCCTCGTTCAGGCCGGCGTCGATCATCCGACGGGTCACCCGACGTTCGAAGACGCTTTCCCGATCGCTGTCCGAAGACGCGTCGTCGGGACGGGAAACGCTGGCCGGCAGGTCCTCGACCGCCGGCTCCTCCTCGACCGCGGGCTCCTCTGGCGTGGGCACGTCCTGCAACGTTTCTGGAACGACAGCGAGAAGCGCCTCCGCGCCCGCCTGCCGCCGCTTGCACTTGCCCAACTCCTTGTCCACGCCGCTCGCGTGCGTCTCGAGCCGCTTGCCGTACACGACCGCCTGCTCGAGTCGCGCGCCCGCCAGCTCGCCGCGTAGGTCCCACACAAGGTACGCCAGCGCAGCCTTCTTCAGGTTCTTTATCTGGAGAGCCATCAGCGCGCCGCGCCGCTGCGACGAAAAGAGCGTGTTTACGGCAGCTTTCGCGGCGATGATGATGCCGTTGGTGACCTCGCCGACGATGCTGACCTCGTTGGAGGGTGCGGGGACGGGTTGGTTGCCGAGGAGCATGGTCTCGAGGCGATTTAAGAGCGCGGTGGGCTCCAAGGCGAGCTGCGCCGAACTGGAGCGAGTCGGCCGCGCCCGAATTGCTGGCACCGCATCGGCGCCGGTCGAGTCCGACACGACCGCGGTCTTCTCCACCGGCTCGAGGTTCGCCATCCGCGGCGCTGCACCGCGGATTCGAACGGCTGCTCGCTCCTGCTCGGCGGCTGGCCTGTCAGCACGGCGCTTCGAGAGGGCGGTCGCCGTCGGTGCACGTTGACTATCATGGCGAGCAGCCCCGCAGTGAGTGGATGCAGCCCACCGGAGGTACTGTCTGAGGTGGGGCCCGGCGCGTGAGGCTCGTCGGCGTCCGCCATCACCGCCTGCGGCCACTGCAGAGTCGGCCAAACCAGGCTTGATTTTGGCCATTTTGGCACGGACCCTTGCGGACTCTTCACAGCTGGGTCCCGGTGCACCCGGGAATACTCACTCACTCACCCCTCCACCCCAACTCACACACCACCCACTCCCCCCCCCCCCCCCCGTCTCTCTCTCACTCCCTGCTCGCTCCCTGCACGCTCACACGCACGCGCGCGTTGCGCCGCGAGCGCTCCGCGCTACTCGCCCGGCCGGGCTCGAACCCCACAGACCACTCGACCAAAAGCCGCCCACTCCCCTGCCACCTACCTGGCTCATCGGCCCCGCCCGCCTCTCCTCTCATTCTATCTCATTCTATCTCGTTCTATTTCGTGTCGATCTGACAAAAAAACCGGCCAGACTAGGGCTCCTGCCGCCTGAAACGGGACAACATTACACCACCTCACACGCACTACCCCCTCAGGGCTAAGCAGTGCGCAAGTCCACCCGAACTCTAGGCGAGGCATCGACCGCTCCTTTGGAATAGTGCCGTCAGTGGCTGCACTAGACGCCCATTAGATGGCGCGCGGCGCGGGCGGATGGCTAGGGGAGAGAATGCGGAGAGACTAGCTCGCAGGTAGATGTGCTCAGCCAAGGGCAAGGGATGAGGGGAATGTGTCAGTGTGAGGGGTGCACCAACCGCAGAGCGTCATGTTTTGCCTTTGAAAACTGAACAGTTTTTTTCTGCGCCCCGCATCAGAACAGCACCACCGCGCACGTCACGTTGTCGGTGGTGCCGCGGTCCATCGCCTCGAGGACGAGCCGCTTGGCGAGCATGTCGGCCGAACGCGCCGTGTGCGTGAGGCAGTGGAGCACGCGCGCCTCGTCCATCACGTCCCAGAGCCCGTCCGACGCGAGCACGATCCCCACGTCCGTCGGGGCGCGCGCGCAGCAGCGCAGCTCTGGCTCGCTGCTGAGGCCGAGGTGGCGCAAGCGGCGGTCGCCGATGCAGCGCGTCACCTGGATCACGAGTCGCCGATGACCCGAAGAGTGGCGTGAGATTCGCCGAGATCAAACCGGCCGCCACCTG
Organism: Emiliania huxleyi CCMP1516; assembly: GCF_000372725.1. Classification (NCBI taxonomy): domain Eukaryota; phylum Haptophyta; order Isochrysidales; family Noelaerhabdaceae; genus Emiliania; species Emiliania huxleyi. Next base: position 47,460 of record NW_005199524.1, on the reverse strand, counting down.
GATCACCCCGCCGACGCGCGCTTTGCCATCGGCCGTCGTCTGCACTGTGCCGCCCGCGGCGGCCACCCGCGCCGCCTCCTCGGGCACAGCGGCGTTATGGTCGCGCGAGACACGTTCGAGCGAGTCGGCGGCGCCGGCCGCGCCGCCGCGCCACAAGTGCGCGACGCAGTCCCCCGCGTTTGCGATGAGAGTCGTGTCGGGCAAGACGAGGGCGGCCAGCGCGGTGCACCCCGAATCCTCGGACGGCGCCTGATCTCGGGCAATCTCGGGTGATCTCGGGCAGTCTCGCCTGACCTCGGGCAATCTCGGGTGATCACCAGTTCACCGAACTGGCGGTGATTCGACTATCTCTCGGCTGTGACCCTCGACTGTCTCTCGACTGCCTCTCGGCTGCCTCTTGACTGCCTCTCGACTGTCTCTCGGCTGCCCCTTGGCTGCCTCTCGGCTGCCTCTCGGCTAGGAGACGCCTCGGCAAGCAGCCTCTCGTTGAGCCGGACGAAGCTGCGGCTCAACGCCTCTCCGAGCGCCGCGGCTCGCGCCCCGCCGTCGACGCCCGCCTGCGCCGCCTGCGCCGCCTGCGCCGCCTGCGCCGCCTGCGCCGCCTGCGCCGCCAGCTCCAGGGCGAGGTTGTCCGCGCCTAATGTTGAGCTGCGGGTGAGGGGAAAGAGAGCGGCGGGGAGCTACACTCTCAGGGCGAAGCTGTGCGCGCAGAAGGCGGCGGCGCCGTCGCCGCCGTGCCCGTCGAAGACCGCGGCGAGGGCGACGCCTCCCCGCACGAGCATCACGTGCCTGTCCTCCATCCGGTCGGCGCCGCGCAAGCCGGCCGTCGCCTCGACTCCGCCTCGGCACGCGCGGCTGCCCCCCCCGCCACACAACGCCGCGAGCGAGGCGAACGCGGCGGCAGCCCCACCGCCACCGCTGGAGCCGGCCATCTCTGCAGCCGCCGTGCCGCCCGCACCGCCCATGCCCTCGCCGCCCGCATCGCCCATGCCCTCGCCGCCCTCGCCGCCCTCGCCGCCCTCGCCGCCCGGCCCTGCTGCGGCCTCGTCGAGGAAGGCGGTGGCGGCGGCGACCTCCGCACGGGGGGGGAGCTGCGGCGGCGGCGCTGCCTGGCCGTCGAGTGCCGCGAGGGCACCAGCCGCGGCGGCGGCCGCCTCTGCCGCCGCCGGCCGCTCCGCTGCGCCTTGCGACTATGTCCTCAACGCGGACCGGCGTCTGGGCACGGGCGCGGCACCGAGCCGTGGACTCAGGGCACCGCGGGGGCACAGCTGAGCGCGTGTGTCCTCTTGCGAAGTGCCGGTCGGAAGACGCGGGTAGTGTCGGCTTCTAGCGTCGGCTTCTAGCGTCGGCTTCTAGCGTCGGCTTCTAGCGTCGGCATCTAGGATGCCTGCGCCCACAGCTTCTGCACGAGGGCGACCAGCTGCGGCGGCGGCGCCTCCGCCGAGGGCTCAAGAGGGGGGAG
>NW_005199524.1:33928-45486 GCF_000372725.1 Emiliania huxleyi CCMP1516 | reverse complement strand
GGAAAATAAGCCCTTTACAGTAAAGGCGAAACAGTGTTTTTTACCACATAGTCAAGCAGCAAATTTTCCCGGCCCAAATATCAAAAAGTAGTGTCGGTTTCGGAACCGTCGGGTAGGGGACGCCGCGCGCGAGCACCTCGTTGGCGGTGATGCCGAGCGAGTACATGTCGCAAGCCTAGAGGAGTCGGCTGCCTCACTGGTTGCTGCTGCTGCTACTGCCTAGTCGAGGCGGCGGCGGCGGCGGCGGCGGCGGCGGCGGCGGCGGCGGCGGCGGCGGCGGCGGCGGCGGCGGCAGCGGCGGCGGCGGCGGCGGCGGCGGCGGCGGGCGGCGGGCGGCGGTGGGCGGCGGGCGGCGGCGCAGCGGCGGCGGCGGCGGTGTGAGCGACAGCGATCGCCTCAAAGTCGATCGCCGCCCCCGAGGCGCCGCCGCGGGTGATGAGCTCCGGCGCCATGTACGGCAGCGTGCCTACTCGGCCGTCCCCTCCCCTACGCCCACGGTACTGAACCCTCGCGCCATGTACGGCAGCGTGCCGACGACGTACTGCTTGAAGAATCCGCCTGTCGGCCGGGCATGCAGGGTGATGGCGCCTGCTCGGCACGAGGCGAGGAGTCAGTACTGCTTGAAGAATCCGCCTGTCGGCCGGGCATGCAGGGTGATGGCGCCTGCTCGGGACGAGGCGAGGAGTCAGGGCTCGTTCTGAACGACTCCTTGACGCGCGTGGATCGTGATGGCGCCGCTGACTGCGTCGGAGCGCTCCGCCGCGTTGAAGTCGGTGAGGACCGCCGCACCTAGCGGGAAGGTTCCGAGAAGGTTCCGAGAAGGTTCCGGCGAGGTTCCGTACATGGAAGGCGGTGCAGCCGGCGAGAGGTCAGCGTGGAGATTGTCAGAAGGATGCGTGTCTGAAGATCGCTCTCTTGCCCTCTGCGTGTCGTCTTCCTGTGACGTGCCGTGCTCTCGAGCCTTGCGCCGTGCGCCGTGCTGTGGTGTGGTGTGCTGCGGCGTGCTTGCTGTGGTGCATGCTGCCACCGCGCCGTCCTCACGAAGCAGGTAGTTGTCCGGCTTGACGTCGCGGTGCACCACGCCGCGCTCGTGCAGGTGGGCGACGGCGGCGCACGCGTCGGCGACCAGCGAGGCGCGGCTCCGGAGCGAGAGGCCGGCGCGAGAGTTGTGCAGCGCGCGAAAGAGCGAGCCGCGGGCGTGCAGCGGCAACACGAGCGCGTACGTCGGCGGCGAGCGGATGAGGCCGAGCGGCCGCACGACGCACTCGTGAGCGAGGCTCGCGAGGAGGCTGGCCTCGCGCTCGAAGCGCTCAATGTCGCGCGCGCACGTAATCTTGCTCCGCTTGACCACCACGAGGGCTCCTCCGTCCTCAAAGCCTCTCCCGCCGAGCGGCGCGGTGAAGACGTCGGAGGTGCCGCTCGCGTGCAGCGTGCGGTCTCGCGAGCTCGGCGCGTCGAGGAGAGGGAGCGCCATGCCGCGAGCGACGACCGCCAACAGTGTTTCACTCGGGGTTGTTGGGAGTGTGAATACCCCACTCGTGTATATAGAGAGATGTCCCTGTTGAGTACTGTCCGATAGTCGAGATGCCTTGTTCCAGAGGGATGTGTCCTGGACGGCGTCTCGTCGTGGTCCTTCAGGACGATAGCTTTGTCCCTTTCAGGACGATGGTGATCTTGGTGTGATCGCTCCTGTACGCCTCGGTACAGACCCTCGCTCCGTGTACAGCTCTGAGCTCACTACATGGTACCTCCGGTGAGATTGCGGAGCGAGGAGATCGACGGCAACTCGGCCGTCGTGAGTGCTGGTGCGGTCGCTGCGATGCGACCGCACAGCTTCCCGGCTAGCGCTCGATACGGTAGCCAGCACCATGGACACCTGCGGGGTGTTGTGGTGGCGGGCAGGGCCAGAGCCCCTGCACAAAGTCTTCTCGGCACCTCGGCCGGAAGCCTGCTCGGCACCTCGGCCGTGCAGCCCTGCAGCATGATCCGGATGATCTCCTGGGGTGTCGACGGGCCCCCGGGGGCGACGGGGGTGCTCTCGCGGGGGGTCCCCCCAGTCAAGGGGGTCTGGGGCGCAGCCCCAGGTAGCCCGCCGCAGGCGCCGATTTTTTGGGGCTTTTTTGACTGATTTTCATGAGGTGTTGCTACTATTTTGGGACCAGTTGAAGCCTAAAAATGGCTACAAATACAGTCACAACAGCTGCTCGTCATGAGCTGCTACTGTGTGGCAGAGCCCAGAGAGAGGGCTTTCAGGAGCACTATTCAGTTTGATCCAGCTCAACGTTGCGGAGTAGTAAGACTGTTCCGTTGCCGTGAGCGGCCGGCGGCCGGCGGCGGCCGGTGCGGCACGCGGAGCACTCCGTGAGCGGTGACGGGTGCGGACGAGCGAATGAGAGGTCCCTTTCAGTGAGAGATAGGCAGTCCTAGTCCCTAACAACACATCTTCCACAGATAGCGACCTCTCATTCGCTCGTCCGCGCCCGTCACTGCTAGTCGGGGCACTCCCGGCGTACGGCCCGGTCCCGGTCGTCACTCCGGTTGCTCGTGTTCACACCGTCAGAACTCAGCTCCGCTAAGGATCCAGCGTCTGAGACTTGGGCATCTTACACAACTTTTGTAGTAGAGCACAATGGCACCCTTGGATCAAGTGGATCACTTCAAAGTTAGACCTAGTTAGAGGTCCCCGTTTTCGGCCGCCGCGGCCGGAGAGCACCCCCGTCGCCCCCGGGGGCCCGTCGACACCCCAGGGATGATCTCTGCGGTCTGTTCCTCATCGGCACCCACCACGAGCACCTCGGCTTCGTGGGCACGGATCTTCATTGATAACTTCATCTCTCCTTCTTCACTTAACCGGCTCGCTATCATCTCCTGCGAGCCGCCACCGCCGCCGCCGCCAGCTCACGAGCCCGTCCAGTTGCCTGCTCGCACGAATCTTGGACGCCTTCTCTCACCGCCCTCCTCTGCCTTTCGCCTCTTCGCTTTCGCTCCCGCCGCCCGCCGCCTGTGGCGCGGCATCCGACGAGCCCTCCTCGTCTACACGACGACTTCGCCCGAGCCCGTCATATCCGATGCCTTCGCCGCGGACACCGACGACGCCTCCAGCGACCCCGTTTGCGGCTCCGTCTTCGACGCCCTCGACACCACCCTCATCGGTCCCGAGGAGCGCCACAAGCTCCCTGTGCGCCCGTCCGACCATGCCGACTACGGCCTGTGGCACGCCCGCCTCGGCCACTTTGGCAGGAACAAGATCATCGGGCCACTGCGCTACAGAGGTTACACTTTCCGCCCCGGCAGCGACCGCTGTGAGTGCGCTGCAAGTCGCCTCAATCGCCGCCGCAAAGGCCACCCGAGTCAGCCGACCAATCGCCGAGTCTACACCCACTTTGGCGAGCGAGTCGCGTCCGATCTCTGCGGCCCCTTCAAGATCCGCGGCGCCGTCGAACAAGAACGCCCTCAAGTCCCCGAGGCGATCGTCCGCGCCGAGCCTCCCGCCGCACCAGCGGCGCCAAGGGGCGCGCCCATCGCCCCGCCCGCCGCGCGAGCTGCGCCCGCTCATCCCGCCGTCCCGCGGCGCTCAGCTCGGATCGCCGCGCGCGGCTGACCAAGCTCTACTACCCATGTTGTTCAATTGAAGACATCCAGTCGACCGCTCAGATAGTCGCAATCGGCGATAGGGGCGCGTCGTTGGCGAGCGAGGGCTACGGGCCAGTTGTCACTTCGGCGGCGCACCCAGCCTACCTCGGCGCGCGCAGGCATACCAACAACACGGCGGAACTAACCGCCCTAGCCGAGCTCCTCCGGGCTCTCCTGTCCTCGTCACCGCAACGAGCGGGCTCACGCGGAGTAGTGCGGACCGACAGCGAGTACGCGGCGGCGTGCATGATGGGGAGGGTGACCCCCAAAACGAACAGACAGCTAGCGGAGCGCCTTCGTTCCCTCTGGCGACGCCTTCGCGCCAAACACACCGTGACGTGGAGGCATGTGGCGGGTCACAGCGGCAACAAATGGAACGACTACGTCGACGAGCTAGCTGCTCGCGGCAGGCAAGGTGACAGAGGCTCAAACGCTGCCGAGTGGGCGGACAACACCATCCCGACGGACACTCCCGACGAGGGGAGCGACACGGAAGGACCCGCCCCCGCCCCTCGGGGCGGGGGCCCCCGCCCCCCCGGGGGGCCCTTTGGGGCCCCTCCAGGGGGCGACCCCTCCGGGGAGGCCGGCCATCCCCGTGCCGGTTCTCCCCAACCAACCCCGCCGGCAGCGCGAGCTGCCGGCCACATTGAGCGGTTCGTCCGCGTCGCGCACTCGTCCCAACCGGGGGCCGCAGACTCGTTCTGCGCGCCAACGGCTGGTGACGCTGTGTTGCCCTTGAGCTAGTCCTTCCCCGGTCGCCTAGCCTCTGCGCTGTCTGGCGGACGCCTGTATGCCATGCACGCGGACCACGCTTGCGTGGATACGTGGCTGGCAGGCTGACCCGTGTGCGGGGTAACCCGCGCACGGGGAAGCTTCACGGGTTCGAGCCGTCAAACATTGAGCAGCGGAGGTGTGCCGAGGGGGACCGGGAGGCGGTAAGCCGTCGTCGCCCGGCGCTGCATGCAGCACCGTGGCGATGGCGCTAAGAGGTTCCTCTTTTCCGCGCCCCCCCCGCAAGGCGCGCGATACACATAGTCTACTACCTTCCGCTTGAGCCCGGGAGACGGAAGGTCACATGCCACGTTCACTAGCTCGCGCCTCTGATCAGCGTGACAATTACTTGCTTCACACTCCGCTGTGTTGTCTGCCGCATCTGAAGACCGCGCAGACAATGGGGGAGTGTTGGGAGTGTGAATACCCCACTCGTGTATCCCGCCCCCGCCGCCGCTCCCTCGCCAGAGACGCCGCCGCCCGCCCGCCTCCTCGACCTCCCCACGGAGCTCCTCGTCCGCGTCGTCTCTCGCTGCGACGTCCCCGTTGACATCGCTCACGTCGCGGCCGTCTCGCTTCTCTTCCACGCCTCGCTTGCGGTGGAGGGCATCCGCTTGTGGGCGCAAGAGCGCGGCTTCGAGCTGCCGGCGCAGCCAGAGGGCGAGGACTGCGCCGTGCGGTGGCTGTGCTATTCGGCGCTGCTGCGCGAGTCCAACCCGCCGGCGAGGGCGGCGGCAGGCGAACAGCACAGCGTCTTCATCGACGGCGAGGGGCGGCTCTCGTCGTGCGGCTCAGAGCCGTCCTACGCTCCAGGGCTGCTCGGCCACGGTGAGGGAGTGACGCGGCTCAACACGCCGACTAAACTCCCTTCTCCTTTTCTGGGAGGCGAGCGCGCCGTGAGCGTGGCGGCTGGATTCGGGCACAACCTCGTCATCACCGCCGATGGCGCTCTCTGGAGCTGGGGCGATGGAGCCTGTGGCCAGCTGGGCCACGGCGACCAGCAGACCCAGCTGCTACCGAAGAAGGTCGAGGCCTTGGCTGGGCGGCGCATCGTCGCTGTGTCGGCGGGGTGTGTGCACAACCTCGCCCTTACCACCGACGGCGCCCTCTGGAGCTGGGGCGGTACGGCCGGCGGCAAGCTGGGCCACGGCGACGCACAGAACCAGCTGCTGCCCAAGAAGATCGAGGCCTTCGCTGGCCAGCGCGTCGTCGCTGCGACGGCTGGACTCGCGCACAGCCTCGCCCTCACCGCCGACGGCAGCCTCTGGAGCTGGGGCAGTGGAAGTTCTGGCCGGTTGGGCCACGGCGACACGCAGCAGCAGCTGCTGCCGAAGAAGATCGAGGTCTTGGCGGAGCGGCGCGTCGTCGCTGTCTCGGCTGGTACCCACCACAGCCTCGCCCTCACCGCCGACGGCAGTGTCTGGAGCTGGGGGTTTAGAGGTGAGGGCCGGCTGGGCCACGGCGACAACCAGAGGCAGCTGCTGCCGAAGAAGATCGAGGTCTTGGCGGAGCGGCGCGTCGTCGCGGTCTCGGGGAGGGGTCTGCACAGCGTCGCCCTTACCGCCGACAGCAGTGTCTGGAGCTGGGGCGGTGGAGGCGGGGGCCGGCTGGGCCACGGCGACGAGCAGAACCAGCTGCTGCCCAAGAAGGTCGAGGCCTTTGCTGGGCAGCGCGTCGTCGCTGTGTCGGCAGGAGGCGATCACAGCATCGCCACCAATTCCGGCGCCGTCTTTACCTGGGGCAAGGGCGACCGCGGCTATCTAGGCCACGGAGAGGACCTGTCGGACCAGCTGCTGCCCAAGAAGGTCGAGGGGTGGGCGCCGGGGCAGTGAGAAGCCCGCAGTTGGACAAGGAGGGGATGCTCAGGCTTCTCGCGGAGCTCAGCGAGAAGAGTAGTCGGTTCTCCGTCGCGGCGGGGCCGAGTCCGAGGGTGGGCGCTGCGGCGGAGGCGGCAGAGGACGAGGCGGAGGAGGTGGTGGCTATGGCTTTGGACCTTTGCGAGAGGTGGCGAGCGGAGCAAGAGCGGTGTAGGCGCGTCCACGCTGCACAGCGGCTCTCCCCGCCGCGACCACAGCCCCTCTCGCAGCCGCAGCAGACGAGCAGAGACGCGGAGCCAGGGACCATACTGGGCACGGCGGACACTAAATTCTTTTTGCGCGATGTCCACGGGAACTGGCGGCACGTGAAGGGTGGAGGCTGGGCCCTTCCGAAGAGCTTGCGGGAAGATAAAAAAGAAATCACACTCCAAGTGCTCCAAGTGCACACGGACTTGCGTTGGTGTCCAGTCCGAGCCTGACTCTAGATACTCCCCGCCTATGCAAGCCCCAGAGAGGGGCCGCCATCGCCGAAGCTGTGCCAAAGCATAACTCCAAAACCCGCAGCGGCCCAGGGGGCCTTGGGGGCAGCCTGCCGGACCGCCGCTGCACGGGGCTAGGCACCAGAAGATGAGTGGAATTGATGAATTGGGCCGTTGTCCGTGCCTCCCCTCTATACGTCAGAGTGGGACCTACGCCGCGCCGGGTAAGGGGCGCGCCCGGTCCTCGACGGAGCCGCGCGCCCCAAACGACCCAGGCGGCGAGTAGTCGACCTCGAACCTTCGACATGTAGTTGCCCGTAGTTAGCGCCCGCCCGCCCCCGCCTCCGTCGCTTCGTAAAAGAAAAAACGAAATAAAAACAAGCAAAAGAGAAAGCGAGGCCCAAAAAAAATCTTCCTTCGGGGACACACGATTCCAGAAATGGTTGTGTCCCCGCTCCTCGCTCGCCCGGGCGGAGGGCATGGCCGCGGAGGAGGCGAGTACGCGCTGCCAGGCCTTCCGCAGACAGCCTCTTGGCCAGACTGAGGGTCGGCTTTGTGTGGCGTGGCCCGTGCGCTGCGCTGCACAAAGCTGCGTAAACTGCGGGAGCATCCTGTGCTTCCTTTGAGAAGTGCGCACCTCCTGCAGCTGGTGGAAGGCCGTGCCGCCGCTCGTCTGCTCCGTGGACAGGGCGGGGAGGCGACGCCGCAGCGCCGCAGCGTCCGCTGCACGCCGGTGCAGCACTCTGCTGCCTGGTGGGCAGCATGCTGGTGCTGTGCGCGACGTTTTCGAGGCTGCAGTGGCGCTGCACCGCAAGCCACGGCGAGTGGCACGCAGCATGCGCGGCGCCGCGCTTGGCCCGGACAGCGCCAGAGAGTGCCCTCGATGGGCCAGCCTGCGCGGCGCGAGCGCCGCACAAGCTGACGCATCGTCTGCCATTCGATTGTCGATCAAAACCGGCGGGCTTTGTGACGCCGTTTACGCAATCGTTTTTGGCTTCGCTTTCTCTTTTGCTTGTTTTTATTTTTCTTTTGCGAAGCGGGAGGGGGGGCGGGCGGGCGCTAACTATGGGCAACTACATGTCGAAGGTTCGAGGACGACTACTCGCCGCCTGGGTCGTTCGGGGCGCGCGGCTCCGTCGAGGACCGGGCGCGCCCCTTACCCGGCGCGGCGTAGGTCCCACTCTGACGTATAGAGGGGAGGCACGGACACCGGCCCAATTCATCAATTCCACTCATCTTCTGGTGCCTAGCCCCGTGCAGCGGCGGTCCGGCAGGCTGCCCCCAAGGCCCCCCGGGCCGCTGCGGGTTTTGGAGTTATGCTTTGGCACAGCTTCGGCGATGGCGGCCCCTCTCTGGGGCTTGCATAGGCGGGGAGTCTCCCCCGCTGGTCTCCTCATTCCCTTTTTTCTTTTTCTTTTGAGAGCAGAACCCCGGGTTTGTCTTGTATGTGCGTGTCGGGGTGTGTGCGCGGGGCGGGGAGGGGCAGGGGCGTGCGGGGCGGAGGCCCAACGTCGGGCAGCTTGTCGGGGTCGACGAATTCGAAGGGGGGGAAGGGGAGGGGGGAGTGGGCAGTCGGCGTCGGAGTAGCAGGCTGCAGGGCGTACGGGGTAGCCGTCACTTTCCTGCCTCGCAAGGGCGGGGCTGTCCCGGAAAGTGAGAAACGCCGGGCAGCGTGGCGCATTACTGAACCCTCCCATACGTGTTTGTGCTTCCTCCTTCGGGCTGTTCCATCTCCTCGTCTCTTTCCCACCTCGGCGGGGCGGGGGCTGGGGGGGCGGTGCGGTGTGGCGTGTGTGTGCGAGTGATGGCTGCTACCAGGGACCTTGGGCTTGTATTATTAACAACGAAGGCGCTCTCAAAAAAAACGATTGCGTAAACGGCGTCACAAAGCCCGCCGGTTTTGATCGACAATCGTGAGATTGACCGCCGTCGACCAGAGAATTGACGGCAGCATGCAGACGATGTGCCAGCTTGCACGGCGCTCGCGCCGCGCCGGCTGGCTCATCGAGCGCGCTCTCTGGCGCCGTCCGGGCCACGCGCGGCGCCTCGCGTGCCTCGCGCCACTCGCCGCGGCAGGCAGTACAGCGCCAAAGCCGCCTCGCAAACACCGCGCACAGCACCAGCATGCTGCCCGCCAGGCAGCAGAGTGCTGCACCGGCGTGCAGCGGACGCTGCGGCGCTGCGGTGCCGCCTCCCCGCCCTGTCCACGGAGCAGGCGAGCGGCGGCACGGCCTTCCACCAGCTGCAGGAGGTGCGCACTTCCGAAAGGAAGCACCAGATGCACCTTCAGCACACGCAGCTTTGCGCAGCGCAGCGCACGGGCTACGCCACGCAAAGCCGACCCTCAGTCTGCCCAAGAGGCTGTCTGTGGAAGGCCTGGCAGCGCGTACTCGCCTCCTCCGCGGCCATGCCCTCCGCACGGGCGAGCGAGCAACGCGAGAGGGGACACAACCATTGCTGGACTTCTGCTGGCACTTGGAGCACTTGGAGTGCGGTCAGTAACCTCACGCCCAGGACCGGGGAGCTGAGAAGCGCACCCAGTTGGCCGGACGCTCGGTGTTGGGTTGCGGGCAAGAGAGCCCTAGCCCCGGGGGTGCGCGGTCGCAGGGCCATAACACGTCTCCGAGGGATGGTTCCGTGTACCGGGTTACCCCTTAACTGCAGAACGCACCCTCTTCCTCGACCGTGGGGGGGTGCGCAGTCGCAGGGCCATAACACGGGTCTCCGAGGGTTGTGGGTTGGCTCTGCGCTCCGGGTTCCCCCAGCGGCGGAATTTTTCCCTCGCGCTGTGGGTCCCCCTAGCTGCGGAACGCCCCCTCTACTCGGAGCTAAAGAATACTCTCCGAGGGTTGGCCCCGCGTACCAGGTTTCCCCTTAACTGCAGGACGCTGCCCTCTACTCGGAGCTAGTACTACGAGAATACTCTCCGAGGGTTGGCGCTTTGCACTTGGAGCACTTGGAGTGCAGTCATCAACCTCACATCCAGGGCCGGGGCGCTGCTTGGTCTTTTTTTTTTGCGCGATGTCCACGATCCTCGCCGCGCAATAAATCATACAGCCCGGCCTTGTCTCCGCCGTCGGCTCCATGCCTGCGAAGCGAGCCCGCGGCGCCTCGCGGCAGCCCGCTGCGACGGCGTCGTCGACCTCGGCCGCGGCGAAGGGCGCCGCGACCTCGTCGGTGCTCGTGCACCGCTGCCGTTTCGTTGACCAGGTGCCCGATCCGGTCGAGTCCCTCCAGTACGACCCCTCGTGCTCGCGCCTCGCGGTGCTGCGCGCCAACTCGGACATCGAGCTGTGGTCGCTCAGCGAGGGCGGCTGGTTCCGAGAGGCGTACGTGCCGGGCGTTCCCGACACGCCCGTCCGCCGACTCGCCCTCGGGAGCCGAACCGCGTCGCACCCGGACGGCCGCCTCTTCTCGTGCGGGCTGCACGGCGTCGTCACGGAGTGGGACCTCGCGCGTCTCTCGCCGCTCGACAACTACGACTCGCTCGGCGGCGCCGCCTGGTCGCTCGCGCTGCACGCCGGCTCTGCGCGGCTCGCGGCGGGCTGCGAGGACGGCGGCGTCACGGTGTTTGGGGTGGTGGAGGAGGGGCTCGAGAACGTGTACCGGCTGCCTGCGCGTGGCGGGCGGGTCCTCTCCCTCGCCTTCTCCTCCTCGGGCGGCCAGCTCGTCGCCGGAGGAGCGGACGGCTCGGTCCGGCTGTGGGCGCTCGGCGGCGGCGGCGCCGCGAGACACACCTGGAGACACACCTGCCAGTTTGTGCTGGAGTCGGAGGGGCGGAAGCGGCCTCCTCTGGTGTGGGACGTGCTGCTGCTGCCCGACTCGCTCGTGGTGACCGCCGACTCGTCGGGCCGCGTCTGCTTCTACGACGGCCGGCGCGGGGCGGTAGATGGGTAGACAGAGAGGCGACGCTCACGGCCAGCGCCGCGACTTGTGACTGGAGAGGCCGCCGGCGGCGGGGGAGAGGACGGCCGCATCAAACGGGGCGACACACAGAGTCACGGCACTCGCACGGCTGTCCACGTCTCTGTCTACCACCGCGTGTCTGCACGTCAAGGCACGGCCACCTAGACACCTCCTGGACACCTCCTGGACACTTCCTGGACTCTTCCTGGACTCTTCCTAGACGCCTCCTAGACACCTCCTAGACACCTCCTAGACGCCTCCTAGACACCTCCCAGACACCTCCTAGACACCTCCCTCCCCCACGCAGGCACGGCACCCTCGTCAACCGCTTCCGCTCGCACGAGGCCGACACGTGCTCGCTTTCGCGGAAGAGTCTCGGAGGTGTCCACGAAGTGTCCAGGAAGTGTCTGTAGGCCGACGTGCTCGCCCTTCGCGGAAGAGTCTCGGAGGTGTCCACGAAGTGTCCAGGAAGTGTCTGTAGGCCGACGTGCTCGCCCTCGCCGCCACTGGAGACGGGTCGCACGTCTTTGCGTCCGGCGTCGACCACAAGGTCGTGCACAGACTTCACATAGACGCACCACCCAGGGCCCCGGCATCGCACAGAGACAGTCACGTCAACGTGCCTACTTCACGCAAAGGCACAGCCCCGGGGCCCAAGACGCACACAATACACAGGCCGTCGAGAAGGGAGAGAGCAGCGGCGGCAGTCCGAAGCCAGCGCTGGGCCCCAGGAAGGCGAATGCGAGGAGGGCCTCTAGTGCGAGCTCCATCTAGCTAGTGAGCCCATACGCTGCTATGCTACTATCTCCTATGCCGACTTCACGCCGCAGCCCGAGGTGCGCGGCGTCTCTTCACACCTCCCTCTTCACACCTGCCCGAGCTGCGGGCAGGTGTCCCTCTTCACGCCGCAACCCGAGGAGCTCAAGCCGCACCAGCAGCCGCTCGCTATCTT
>NW_005199524.1:32726-33187 GCF_000372725.1 Emiliania huxleyi CCMP1516 | reverse complement strand
GCTCGCGGCGCACGGCGTGAGCGAGGTTCGGCTGTGGCAGCTGCCGCTGGCCCACGCCGGCCCGCCCGCGGGAGAGCGCGGCGGCGCCCCCCCTCCTCCTCCAGAGCCGCAGCAGCTTCTCCTGCTCAAGCCGAGCGGACTCTCCCGCCACCTCTTCTGCGCGTCGGCGTCGTCGGACGGCCGCCGGCTGCTCGGGTCGGAGGGAGTGTCTAGGGAGTGTCTAGGACGTGTCTAGGAAGTGTCTAGGCCGCTGGCTCCTCGCCTCGGACACGTCGCCCCGCCTCTACCGGATCGGCCTCGAGTCGCACGGGGCGGGGGCGGGGGCGGCACCTGAAGTGACTCGTGTCCCGCTGCCGGAGGGCGCAGCGGCCGCCGTCTGCGCCGCCTTCAGCGCGGACTCGAGACTGCTCCTCCTCGGCACGACCCTCGGCACGCTGCAGGTCTCCCCCCCCCCCCCCCCC
>NW_005199524.1:23281-31109 GCF_000372725.1 Emiliania huxleyi CCMP1516 | reverse complement strand
CGCGACGTGGTCGCTGCGCGTCGACCTCAACGCCGACGCCCACCCAAGTCTTCGCCGGTTGGGCGCGGCGGCGGCAGTCGCCGCGGCCGCGGCCGCCGCTGCCGCCGCTGCCGCCGCGGTGCCGCCGCCAGTTTCCGAGGCGGCAGAGCCCTCCGCTGAGGGGGTGGTGTCCGCAGAGGCAACAAGCACGCCGAAGCGCAAGCGCAAGCGCAAGCGCAGCGGCGGCGGCGGCGTTGGCGGCGGCGTTGGCGGCGGCAAGGCGGCGGCGGCGGCGGCAGAGCCCAGGGCCACCGACGGTGGCAGCGCTGATGGGACGAGGCTGCTCACAAAGTACGGCCCGATGCGCCTCTTTGACTTTGTGGCGCCGGGCTGCGCCGTCGTCGTCGAGCAGCCGTGGCTGCGCGTGATGGAGCGCTTCCCGAATGCGATGGTCCGCCACCAGTTTGGGACGTGAATGCAACGGCGTACTCTCGCTGCTCGCCGTCGGCGACCGTTGGCGCGTGCGTGCCTTCTTGTGACCCCACGTGCGTGCGAGCTCGGGGTGTGCGCGCACCCCGGGCGCCGCGGACAGTGCGGGTGCGGGCACGGGAATACACACACACAGAGAGAGAGAGAGAGAGAGAGAGAGAGATTTTTAGAAGCCTACAAGAAATGTGACACACACAGTGATTTGGGCTCGGCAGCTTGTCGACTACCAGCCGGAGAATACAGCGCCGAGGAACCACGTCTTGCTTGAGTACCGGGATGTGGAGGGTCGCGCGTCACACCATGTACAGTTGTACACATCTGCTGATGTGTCGGTTGGAATTCTATTACGTGGTGTGCCTGTGTTCGTGCCAGTGCGCGCCAGTCCCGTGCCCAGTGTTGTGCGAGGGAGTTTTGTTGTAAGATTCTATTACAATCGTGCGTGGACCGTGTGGCCGAGGCGACAGGGCAGGCCTTGCTTGCCGCCGCTTGCGAGCGAAATCCTCTTCAACGTTCCGATGGCCTCCCACCGCATTGGCGCCCGCGTCGCGAGCCTCTCGCCAGAGCAGCTGTGCGCCATCATCGAGGCGCAGGCGGGCGCGAGCGACGCCGCGCTGCGCGTGGCGGAGGAGCACGCCACACGGCTCGTGAAGCAGCCCGAGTGGGTGCTCTCCGAGGTCCTCCTCTCGCCGGACCTCTCCCCGCACATCCTCGCCCAGCTGCCGACCAAGGAGCACGCTCTCAAGGGGACGTGCCGCGCGTGGCGCCGCGGCTGGAAGGAGACGCTGAAGAAGCGCGAGAGGCCGCGCCTGCTTGTGGTCGGCGGCCACGACAGCGAGGGCGAGCGCTTCAACTCGCTGGAGCGGTACGACCCGTCCACGAATGAGTGGGAGGAGGAGGAGGCTGTGGCGCCGATGCCGACGGCGCGAGAGTCTTACGCTACGGCGGTGCTGGATGGCAAGCTGTACGCGGCTGGCGGCCTGGACATGGAGGCCACAGCGGAGGCAGCGGCGATGGGCTCAGAGGTCTCCTCCAACCTGGTGGAGCGGTACGACTTGGCTGCGAACGCGTGGGAGGCGGTGACGCCGATGGGGGGGGCGCGGTGCGTTGTCGCCGTGGCGGCGCTCGACGGCAAGCTGTACGCCGTGGGAGGCTACAACGAGTCGTACAACGGTGGCCGCCTCAGCTCAGTCGAGCGGTACGACCCGGCGACGAACGCGTGGGAGGCGGTGGCGCCGATGGCGACCGCACGGGGTTCTCACGCCATGGCGGTTCTCGACGGCAGGCTGTACGCTGCGGGAGGCCACAACGACAACGAGGATGGCCACACCAGCTACCTCAGCTCGGTGGAGCGGTACGACCCGGCTGCGAACGCGTGGGAGACGGTGGCGCAGATGGTGACGGCTCGGTGTAATTTTGCCGTCGCGGTGCTCGATGGCAAGCTGTACGCTGTGGGCGGCTTCAACCGCAACGGCTACCTCAACAACTACCTCAGCTCGGTGGAGCGGTACGATCCGGCGACGAATGCGTGGGAGACGGTGGCGCCGATGGCGGTGCGGCGGGTAGCTTTCGGCGTGGCGGTGCTCGACGGCAAGCTGTATGCGGTGGGCGGAGAGGATGACGGCTACAACACACTTAGCTCGGTCGAGCGGTACGATCCCGCCACGAATGCGTGGGATGCAGTGGTGCCGATGGGGACGGCGCGACGTGCTTCTATCGCAGTCTTGATGCAGTGGGCTTAGGTTTGGGTGCGACGGCGGGCGGGTATCGCCTCTCCCAGCGTGAGGACGCAGGACGGAGGTCTATCAGATCTTTTTTTTACACTGGGGGGGGGGGGCGAGGCCCACCGCTGGGAGTAGAAAATACGCCCCCAAGCGCCAAGCCAAGGGCGGCCCCTACGGCTTTATATAATGATCCGAAGGCGAAGCCTTCAACGTTCAAGGGGGCCCCCAGAGGGGGCCAAGGAGGCGGCGCGGGGAAGGAGAATCAGGTGAGAGCAGGAAGGATGTGAGTCACCAGGATGGGGCAGAGCTCGGCGAGGAGGAGGGTGCTGACGAGGGCGCGGAGCTCGGCGAGGAGGAGGGGGCGGAGCTCGGCGAGGAGGATGGCAGGCTGGTGGGTGCAGTAGACGGCGACGAGGAGGGGGCGGAGGATGGCGCCGAGGACGGGGACGAGGATGGGGCGGTGCTCGGCGAGGAGGATGGGGCAGAGCTCGGCGAGGAGGAGGGTGCTGACGAGGGCGCGGTGCTCGGCGAGGAGGAGGGGGCTGACGAGGGCGCGGAGCTCGGCGAGGAGGAGGGGGCGGAGCTGGGAGCCGATGACGGGGACGAGGATGGGGCAGAGCTCGGCGAGGAGGAGGGGGCGGAGCTCGGCGAGGAGGAGGGTGCTGAAGAGGGCGCAGAGCTCGGCGAGGAGGAGGGGGCGGAGCTCGGCGAGGAGGAGGGTGCTGACGAGGGTGCGGAGCTCGGCGAGGAGGAGGGGGCGGAGCTGGGAGCCGATGACGGGGACGAGGATGGGGCAGAGCTCGGCGAGGAGGAGGGTGCTGACGAGGGCGCGGTGCTCGGCGAGGAGGAGGGGGCGGAGCTTGGAGCCGATGACGGGGACGAGGATGGGGCAGAGCTCGGCGAGGAGGAGGGTGCTGACGAGGGCGCGGTGCTCGGCGAGGAGGAGGGGGCGGAGCTGGGAGCTGATGACGGGGACGAGGATGGGGCAGAGCTCGGCGAGGAGGAGGGGGCAGAGCTCGGCGAGGAGGAGGGTGCTGACGAGGGTGCGGAGCTCGGCGAGGAGGAGGGTGCTGACGAGGGTGCGGAGCTCGGCGAGGAGGAGGGTGCTGACGAGGGCGCGGAGCTCGGCGAGGAGGAGGGGGCGGAGCTGGGAGCCGATGACGGGGACGAGGATGGGGCGGAGCTCGGCGAGGAGGAGGGTGCTGACGAGGGTGCGGAGCTCGGCGAGGAGGAGGGGGCGGAGCTCGGCGAGGAGGAGGGGGCGGAGCTCGGCGAGGAGGAAGGGGCGGAGCTAGGAGCTTCGGTTGGCGGTGGCGCATCCGGCGGTGGCGCATCCGGCGGAGCAGCAGGAGGAGTCGCCACCGCTCCCTGCAAGGCAGAGTGCTGCTACGGTGAGGCCCATCGCACGTGTGGAGTGAAGAGAGAGAAGGAGCGGGCAGGGGCGGAGGAGGTGGCGTGGATGGTAGCGTAGTGCTCGCCTGCGCAAGCAGCAGGGCGACGACCGCCACCACCCTCTTGCCAACGAGCATGGCCTCCAGGGGTCGCAGACTGAGTCAAGCACAAGTGCGTTGCCGCCGTCGCGAGCACAAGTCTCAAATCGTCATACAACTTCAATACAGCTTTTACCGAATGAAAGGGGTCGCCGCTGTTCTGGCCTGCGTGTACTGGCGAAAATGTAGTTGCGAACCGCCGTTTTGAAACTACGTTGGTTGGGGGGCGTTCTGGCGGCAGCGCTTTTTCGGCCTGCGTGTAGTTAAGGTGCATGCATGCATGCATGCATGAAAGACCCGCGCCTTTCTTTGATGCCATATGCCGATCGATCGATCTTTTGATGGCCGGACGGGGGAGTTGCCACCCCTGGCCACGAGTGCTGCAGATAGCGAGCGTGCGGGATGGCGGCTCTGGCCCCTCGCAGCTAACACACGAACCCCGCGTCTACGCGCAGGTATGTGCTCTGTCTATGGTCTAGAGTATGGGAGCAGGGAGACGATCCCATCGCGCGGTTGAAAGTACAGCTGGAGCTCTTCCACGATGTGGCCCGCCCCTGTGGGCACTGGGGGAAGGATACCCCTGGGTCGCTGGGTGCCACGCGACGGGCGGCGCGGGAACCCGCACAACGGCGGAAGCCCGAGGTCCGACGCGCGATAGTTAGAGCGAGAGTCAGTATCGCGGGTTACCTCACTACACACTAGCAGATAGGAGATAAAGGGTGTGGATGCTGGGTTGACGGAAATCGGGGGACGCGACCCACCTCGCCACAGACGGTCCCGCGCCTCGCCACTATGACGGGCACACGCCCCGCACCGTCCGCTGTGTGCCCGTCTTTGTCGCTCCGGAGTGTAAAGTCCAACGCGCTCGTCGGTGACGGTGTCCCCCGATTTCGCCGCGCTTGGCGAACCTCGACAGCGCTTTCGGTGGCATGCAGCTCTTTGCGACAGAAGCCTGGAGAGCAGCTCCTCTGCTGCTCACACTCTGCACAGTTGACACAGCCTACTGTGCGGCTGCCACAGCTGTCACAGCGATGGGCTCGCGCCCTCCACTGGCCCTCAGTCGCTTGTGCTGCGGCTTGTGTGAGCGACACTGCTCGGCGACTGCCGGCACGCTACCAGCGCTACGCCGGTCAAACGAGAACTGGTTGCCCCCCCCCCCCCCCGGCCATATCGAGCCGCCGCGCCCCACCCCCTCGCGGCGCCAGAACGCATACCCCTGACGGGAACGCCCCTCGCCCAGTCACAGCTCACAGCTCACACAACACACTGTCACACTGTAACTGTACACGAATCAATGCCTCTCCACGTCCTCCTCCCACCCGCGCCCTCACAGCGTGTAGTCGCTCGCGCAGCCCTCGAGCGGCTGCACGTCCTCGCCCACAACCTGTGCGCCGCCAATCTCGCGGGTCACTCGCACGACGGTCGGGATGTCGCGTACGAGCTCATAGTACAAGCCCTTTGCGTCGGTGACGGTCACGCCCGCGTCGCGCAGCCGCACGATGCCGGCGGCGTGGTGGGGCGGCGGCGTGCCGACGGCGTCCTCGACGACGACGACACGAAAGCCGCCAGCCTTGAGGCCCAGAGCCGACTGCGCAACGCACACGTCCGTCTCCAAGCCGACCAAGATGAACGTATTGATGCCGTGCGCCTTGGCGACCTCGTCGACTGCAGCGCGGATGTCTGGCTGCCCGTAGAGATTCCAAACCAACTTGTTCCAGACGTGCGTGCCCTCGGGCAGCAGTGCGGACAGCGTCGGGTGCATCGGCGGGTTGCTTCCTCCCTGCCCGGCAGCGGCGTAGTCCTCGGCCGTCGCAAGGATGGGCAGTTTCATCGCTTTCGCAACCTTCATAATGAAGGCGATGCGCTCCACGAGGCTCGCCCGCTGGTCGAGCGGCAGCTTGTCGAGGAAGTTCTGCTGCACGTCAATGACGGCCAACGCCGTGCGATTTGAGTCGAGGAGCTCCCAGCCGGCATCCGTCCTGCACGAGTCGGTTGATTTGATTGCGGTTTCGCCGACGGCGCAGAGGATCAGCGTCGCGAGGGTGCAAGAGCGTCGGATAGCCATGTCATTTTTTGAGCTTAGCCTTCGATGTTACGAAAACAAACGCAAGGCGGACATGGCATATCGCTCTCGGGCTCACAGACATCCCTCACACCCGCGCACACCCGCCGCCCCCGCGCGCGCCCCACCCCGGCCGGGAGAAAGGGGAGTGACAGTTTGGGACTCGCAAGCCCGAGTATGTTGAGTCCTGGCTCAACAACGCAGATAACAAGAGGGGGTGGTCCGGCTCACAGGTCCGGCTCACGCGCCTCGAGCTCGCCATCTACCGCACTGAACACTTCCGCCCCCTCGCTCCCAACCCACCCACCTCGCCTCGGGCCGCGCCGCGCGATCTCGGGCGATCTCGGGCCGCGCCGCGCGATCTCGGGCGATCTCGCGCTATCTCGGGCGATCTCGGGGCCGCGCCGCGCTATCTCGGGCGATCTCGGAGCGTCGCTCGCGCGGCGTCACACCTGCTCAAAAAGGAAGGAGGTTGGAGGCAGGAGGTCACGCCCCATTGATTTTTTTGAGCTTAGCCTTCGATGTTATGAAACAACGCAAGAGAGAGAGAGAGAGAGAGAGAGAGAGAGAGAGAGAGAGAGAGAGAGAGAGAGAGAGGCGGACATGGCATATCGCTCTCGGGCCCACAGACATCCCGCACACTCGCCGCACACCCGCCGCCCCCGCGCGCGCCCCGCCCCGGCCGGGAGAAAGGGGAGTGACAGTTTGGGACGGCAACAGAACGAGTATGTTGAGTCCTCCCTGGCTCAACAACGCAGAGAGAAATGATTTTTTTTGAGCTTAGCCTTCGATGTTATGAAACAACGCAAGGCGGACATGGCATATCGCTCTTGGGCCCACAGACATCCCGCACACTCGCCGCACACCCGCCGCCCCCCCCGCGCGCCCCGCCCCGGCCGGGAGAGAGGGGAGTGACAGTTTGGGACGGCAACAGAACGAACGAGTATTACGAGTATATGTATGTTGAGTCCTGGCTCAACAACGCAGAGTAAAGGACTTTTTCTTTCTGGGGCAATAGTTGGAGCTGCCCCGCGCGCCGCCGCGAGCACCACGACGTGAGCGCGCCTTTCCCCCCCTCCCTCCCCCAGCAGCTTCCTCGAGGCCGAACAGGTAGACCCTCCCTGATCGCTAAGCTACCACAGGGGACGGCCAGGTAGTAGACGTCGTCCGCCGCCGCCTCCGCCACCCGCGTGCCTCCGCCCCGCGCAGCAAAAAATCAGCATTATATCAGGAGGTGCCAAAGCAGCAGCATCTCCATGAGGTGAGCGTCGTGCGTTTTGCCGCCGCGTGCCGCCGCTGCGCCGACTGGCTGCCGGTTCGAATCGTCCTTCGCGGAGCGAACGCGGCGACACGAGCGCACGTCGCGCGCGTGCGCGCCCGCGACAAGACGAGACGAGACGAGAAGAGAAGGAGAAGTTGAGGCGTTGATGTTTTTGCTGCCGCGGCCGCGCCGCGAGCTCGCGTCTGCTTTGGCGCCGACGAAGCGACGCGTCCCGCTGCGTGCGATGGCGCCGCCGCGGAGTCGGCGCCGCGATCAACCGCGCGCCAGCGGCGAGCGGCGCAGCGCGGCCACCATGCGGCGGGGCGTGGTTTTTTTCCACCGGGGCGGGAGGAGCTGGCGCGAACCACAGAAATTGCTCATTGACATGCCTCGGTGTCCTCGGGTGCTCCAGAATCGCGCTTGGTCCTCCCGCCCCTCACCGGCCGCGACGTCGCCGCGTAGGCGCACACACCGGGTCGGCGGCCCAGCCCAGCGGCAGGGCAGCGTCGCTCAGCAGCCGGCGGCGGGCCGTGCGGACGGCGCACCTCCCGCGCGAAAGCCGCACCGCTTCAGGCGTGCACACGCGGGGATGGTAGCGCGCCGCGTTGGGAGCGGTTATTCGCGATGGGACATGTCCCGTTGCCCTCCCTCCCCCTCCCCCTTTTTTCCCTCCTCGCGCCTCTCACCCGCGCCGCGCGCTCGCCGCAGGCCTGGCACGGTCGCCTTGAGAGAGATCCGGAAATACCAGCGCTCGACGGAGCTGCTGATCCGCAAGCTGCCCTTTGCCCGCCTCGTGCGCGAAATCACCCAGACGTGCGCCTCTCAT
>NW_005199524.1:20912-23181 GCF_000372725.1 Emiliania huxleyi CCMP1516 | reverse complement strand
TTCCAATATCTCCCCAAATCTCCCCATATCTCCCCACATCTCCCCGTATCTCCTCATATCTCCCCAAATCTCCCCAAATCTCCCCATATCTCCCCCCGCAGGGGGGGGAGTAATACCTCGTCCCCCTGTTCGAGGACTCGAACCTTTGCGGGATACCCGCAAAGGGGGGGCCCATCAGGGTCAAGGGGGTTTCCCCCCCCCCCCCCCCCTCCCCCCTCCCCCTCCCCCTCCCCCCCTCCCCCTTCCCCGATGCACCCCTCCCCCCGCGCCTGTCGCCCGGCACTCCCCGGCACTGAGAGCACGCCGAGCCGTGTCCATCGAAGTCAAGAGCGGCAGCCCCTCCTCCCTCCCCCTCCCAACACGCGCGCCAACCACCCCTGAACTAACTCCCGCCACCCCCCCCCCCCACACACACACACCCCGCCCCGCCCGCAGGGACATCCAGCTCGCTCGCCGGATCCGCGGCTCGAGGGAGTCTCTCCGGTGAGAGGGAGGGCCGCCATACCCCAACCTCCTCCTGGCAGCAACAAGTCTGCCCCCACTCCCGCTGCTCCGCTCGCCACGCCGCCGAGGAGACTCCTCTGCCGGCTGGCGCCCTTACGCCTGATCAAGGGCGCGTTTGCCCCCCGTGCGGTCTCCTGGCTCCGGGGCGAGGGGGGGGGGGGTATTTGGGTCTGTACAGTCACAACAGGCTCCGCCATCGCATGGACAGCAGCTTTTACTATGAGTTTGACCGCCGGTGTTGGCTGTTGCGGCCAGCTTTTTGTCGTCTGTTTTTGGTAATGTGTGTGGTCTGGGGCGGGGGCGTCCATCACATGTCTTGGTCGCAGTGAAACCACCCCCTTTCCAACCGTCTCAGGGACGGACGCATTTGCCCCCTTTCAAAGGCGGTTTCGAAGTTGATGAGACCTCGTCCCCCCCTCTCCAATGAAAAGCGTAAAAAGAGGCGCGGAACAGGCCGGAACCGCCGCTTGCACGTGGGTCACACAATGGCAGCGCTCCAGACGCGCTCTGGTAGCTGCCAATGAAGCTGCAGCCCATCGCGCGCGCGCCGGACGGCCACTGCACCTCCACTGCATTGCCCTCCTGCACCGAGCGACGCGTCAAACCTTTGTTGCTGCCCATGACCGCCGGCGGCTCCGAGCTCGGGCGAGCGAGCCCTGGCTGAGCTGAGCCACTGCGGTCGCAATTGCAGCGCTGCGGTCGGTGCAGAGTGGCCGTGCGCGTACGGCGTCGTACGCGCACGGCCGCTCTGCCTCAGTGGCGTGCGGCTTGGGCCAACTGGAGGTCGCTCTCCGACCTCGCTCGCCGAGCTCACAATCCGGCGCGAGCCGCATCGAGTGGAAGTTCGACTTCAGCTGCCGCGAGTGGATGGACTGCCTTGTCGAGTGCAAGCAGTTGGGCTCCGCCGGGAGCATGTGGTGCAACATGTTCTCTGGGCGCCAGCAGACGCGAGCGCGCGAGCGCGTGTTGAAACGGACGCTCCATAGCAACACTCGAGATACACTCGAAGGGGTGCACGTTTTCTTTTCGGGTTTCGTGGGTTATAGTGCACTTGGAAGCGACGAAACCGAAGACGGTTGGCCCCGGGGTGGTTTCACTGCGTTGTATTACTGCATGCATGTACGCGATAGACAGCGGAGTTTTCGTGCCAGGAGCTGGAGCAGCTGCGCAGCTCGCCAGGTCCGCGCCCGAGCTCGATCCCCCAGCCTTTCCAAATGTTTGAGAGCGGACACCGTCCGGAGAGCTTCAAGGTGCCCACAGCTTCGCTCCCCCCGCCCCGGCCGGCCCCGCCCCCCCGCCCGCGGGGTCTGAGGGGTGTCGCGCCCTCCTCCGCTTGCCCTGGGGGGTGTCACATCGAGCAGCCGGAGGGGAAAGAGCCGGTCCCCGGGGCCTAGGCGGCCGGCGGCGAGATGCCAACCTGCAGCCCGTTCCGCACGACGGAGTCGCCGGGCATACGGCGCAGCACCTGGGTGGGGCGGGAGCAGCAGTGGGGGGCGCCACCGCCCCCACCCCCCTCCCCCCTGCACGCACACACACACGCACACGCACACGCACACACACGCACACACACACGCATCTCGGGCCATCTCTGGCGATCTCGGGTGACCTCGGGCGATCTCGGGCGATCTCGGGCGATCTCGGGCGATCTCGCGCCTGCGTCAGGTTGACCTCGAGCCGGCCGAGGGGGGTGGGGAAGGCGAGGCCGACGCCGATGCAGCTGCGGAGGCCTAGAATGGACAGGGATGGCATCGCTGCAATGGCTAGT
>NW_005199524.1:18667-20812 GCF_000372725.1 Emiliania huxleyi CCMP1516 | reverse complement strand
GGAGGACGAGGGCGGTCGCGACGGAGATGTTGAAGGACTCGGTGAAGCCCCACATGGGCAAAAAGACGCGCACGTCGGCGGCGTCGACCATGACCTTTGAGACGCCGACGCCCTCGGAGCCGATGACGATCGCGAGCCGCGGAGGCAGCGCGCGCCGTAGCGCCGCCACGTCGGAGGTGAGGGGGAGCGCCTCCTGCGACAAGTCTGTCACCCACAGCGCACGCCCATCGGCCCTCACCGCGTCGATGCACTCCGCGCTCGACGTGAAGACGCGAATGTCGAGATGAGACGCGTAGACTTTCGCCTGCCGCGACCCGAGCAGCGAGCTGCAGTCCAGCCCGCGCTGCGCTGCGCGCGCCTGCAGCCGGCGCGTCGCGCGACTGTTGGCGCGTTGGCTCAGCTGCGCGCGCTCCACCGCCTCACCCGCGGTCGTGGCGTCGAGTGGCGCTGGCGAGGGCCGCGTGTCTGCGGGCAGCGGCGCCGATAGCCGCTGCACGAGCCAGACGCGCAGCACGCCGAGAGCCTCGGCGGTCCGCAACACGGCCACATGGTTCAGGTCGTCGCTGCAGTTCTCGAGCACCAGAAGCACGCGATCGCTCCGCCCACGCAACACCGTCTCCGCCTTGCTCGCGAGACGCAGCGGATCCTCTATGCGGTCTGCTGCAGCCTCCTGCGCAGCACTCACGGCATCACGTGCCGCTTCCGCCGCCGCGAGCGCTTGTGAGCGCTCGAGCGCACGCGCTGCCTTGCGAGCCTCCTTGTCCGCGGCGGACCTTGGTGTCTCCACGTACATGGCCACGCACGGTCTGCACTTTCGCATAGTCCCATCTCGGCGCGCCTGCCTCGGCGTGAATTCGATGGGCGCACGCAGAGTGCCGCACATGCTGCAACGCAGCAGGTTGGCGCGCGCGAAACGCACGGCCCGGCGCTGCCGCCAGAGCAGCAGCGCTGCGACGCACCCTCCCACGAGCAGGCATCTCGTCGCTGTCGCCATCGCTGTCCTCGACAACGCCCGAAGAGTAGCCGGCGGGGGTAAAGCGGAACGCGAAACCGCCGTTTTTGCCCCCGGTCCCGGAGCCGCAGCGCGCTTATAGACTGCGATGGCTGCCCACGCGAGACTCGCGACTGCTTTCCCCTGCACCACCGCGGCTTCGCTCCTGCTCGCCACGCCCGCCGTGGCGCTCATCGACCTGCGGCCTGACCCAGACAGCGTAGAGACGAGCTTGCGCTCTGAGCCGGGCGCAGGCATGACCGACAAGCAGCTCGGCTTCCTCAACTGGTTCTCGGTTCTCACAAAGGGAGCGCGCGATTTCGCTACGGCGGCAGAGGCGGCAGCCTCGCCCGGCGGCTATTCGTGGGAGTGGCCGTGGGACGAGGAGGCGCTCGAGCCAACCTCGCAGCCCGGCTTTAGCGCACCGCGCTACCAGCTCGCCTTCACAGCCTACGCGGCGGCCCTGCTCGGCGCGGCACACACGCCCGCCCACCCAGCGCAAACCGCGCGCATCCTTCGCGATGCCACGGCGCGGCTCCTCCATCCAACGAGCTACTCCTACTGGGCGGCGCGTGGGTACTGCGGGAGGCCGTGGAAAGGGCCGTGCAGGTGGACCCACACGGCGATGTGCCAGATCAGCGTGGCCCTCGCCGTCGCCCTCGACCGGCCCTGGCCTCCCGACCTTCTCCGGCACCGCTGCCCCGACCCAGTATTCAACGAGAACGTGATGTACTCGGCGCACCTGGCTCAGGCCGCCACCCTGTACGAGGCTTTTTCGGCAGAGCCCTCTCTTTCGACCGAGGGGTGGCACTTTGAGGGCGGATGGCCGACGCAGGACGAGCAGCAGGATGCTCTCTCGCTAGACCTGAGCCTGCTGTCCAACGCCACCGCCTTTGAAGCGCTGGTCGACCCCACCGGCGTGGTGGAGGCGGGGGAGGGCCCGCTCGGCGTCATGCCGGATCCTGTGCACTACACCCTCTCCTCGCTGATGGACGCACTGCATCGTCAGGCTCAGCCGCACTCCAAACATTGAGCAACCCTGCACAGCTCGCCGCCACATACCACGCATTGCCCGCAGATGAATGCGAGCAAGACGGGCGGTTTCCCGTGCGAGCCGCGCATCGTATACGTCGTGTGCAACCAGCACCCGTCGG
>NW_005199524.1:8859-18200 GCF_000372725.1 Emiliania huxleyi CCMP1516 | reverse complement strand
CTTCTCATCCCTCTCCCACTCAGAGCGACTCTTTGACGGCATCATCACCGCTGCGGCGCTTGCGAGGCCGCACGTCACAAACATAAGCGTGGCGCTGCCGCGGATCATCGCGCGGCGTGCCATCTTCGACGACCCTTCTGGCATCCTGAGCCTCTCCCTCGCCAACACCGGCAGCGGAGCTGTCCGTGGCCTCCTGGCCACTGTGATGCTGCCTGGGGCGTACCGCGCCGCATCGGCGACTGCACGCGCGCCCGGCGGCGGGGTCGAGGCGCTTGGCCTGCGCTGCGAGCGTGACATACACGCTGGCGGCGCGCTCTGCACCCTCGACCCCGTCGACATCGCCGCCACCGGCGACACTTTGATCGAGGTGCACACGTGCTTGTGCTCGACGCGACGGCTCCGCGAACGCCGCGCTCTCTTCGGCTCCGCCCCGTTGGCCCCCGACCCGCCAGCTTGCGAAGATGCTAGTTTGGACGACGTGCAGTGTTGACCGTGGTATGGTAGTGTAGAGCCCACCGGCCGCGCACGTTCCACGTCTTGTGGAGCTTGGAGAGCCGCTCCCAGAAGGTGACTGGGTCGACGGAGAGGTCGCCCATCGCCACGGCAGGCACGAGACGAGGCTGCGGCGGCGCTGTCTCGTCGGTGTCCGAGCCGCTGGTGCCCTCCGCTCGCGCCAACGTGAAAGAAACGCGCGGCGCGGGAGGCTGGGTGTGTCGGGACGGCGACGTGCCACCGAGGCACCACAGCGCAGCAGCCCACACGCCGCCCGACATCACGGTTACGGGGATACTCTACGGGCGCGGGGGTGCACCCGTCTGGGCCGTCTCGCTCTCGTCTGTGCATGGCGTACTGCTACTGGCCACTGCGGGGTGTGCATGTACGGGCACGTCCTTTGTAGGGGGAAAACACGGAGCGCTAATCATATGTCGATGCAGAGATAGGACTGAGGAGCAAACGGCACACCACAGAGCAATCGTCG
Source organism: Emiliania huxleyi CCMP1516 (assembly GCF_000372725.1). NCBI lineage: Eukaryota > Haptophyta > Isochrysidales > Noelaerhabdaceae > Emiliania > Emiliania huxleyi. Next base: position 17,221 of record NW_005199524.1, on the reverse strand, counting down.
GGGCAGAAAAGTGAGATCGCCTCGTCAGTAGAGGCCCATGCTAGGGCGCCATGGGCGCCGCCCATCTCGACCCTTCACCTGTCAGGCGGCCGCCTTTACTTTTCTGAGTCGCCACTGCACGGTCCCGCGCCTCGCCGCTAGGGCTCTAAGACGGGGGACACGGCCACGACTATGGGTCGTGTCCCCGCGCCCGCGTACGTGTGGACTATGGTCTATGCAGACTAGGTCCAGTATATATACCAAAAGGAGGGCTACCCAACGCGGCCAAAGGATATCCACCTCGAGACCTCGAGACCTACACGAGAGCAACCAGCGAGCGGCCCGCCCCCCCCCCCCCCTCCCCCCGGGCTCCGCTCGCGCAGCAGGCCTGCGCCGCTACCCCAGCACGCGCGCTGACAGCCTCGGCGCTCGCGCACCGCCGTATGTTCGCAACGCCGCCGCCCGACTGCGTTGCTCGCGCGGAGGGCGCGCTCGTGCTGCACGTCGACAACTTCACGTCTGTCCAGGCCGCGCTCGACGCCGCTGCCGCGAGCGCGCGAGCGCACGCAGCGAACACTGCGCTCTTGTTTGCTTTGCGCGAGTACCGGCTCGGTAGCTCAGGCACTGCTGGCAGCAGCGTGCTGAGCGTATCCAACGTTGCAAATTTGCGCATCGACGGCTGCGGAGCGACGGTTGTAGTGACAACGCCGGTTGCTGGATTCTTGCGCGTCACAAACGCCACGCGCCTTCTCGTGAGCAACCTGACGATTGACTATGAGCCTCTGCCGATGACTCAGGGACGCGTGGTCGCGGTGCGCTCGCCGCTGCGCTACTCGCTCAAGATCGACAACGGCTTTCCGATGCTGAGCAACCCATACTTTGTCGCGTCTGGCGCGTACCGGGCCGAGCGCTGGGCCCTGGTCAAGGATCGTGCGGCGCCGACGCGGCACAAGGAGGGCACTCTCAACCTGCACGTCGTCGCCAACTGGACGGATCGCGGCGGCGGCGTCTTTGACGTGACGCTCTGCTCTCCCCTCGAGCTCAGCAGGACGTGCACTTCACGCCTCGGCGCCGGCGCGGTGCCTCCGCCACTCGAGTCGCGAGATGATGCCGTCGTCCCTCCAGAGGTCGGCGACCCAATCGTGCACCTTGCGCGCTACTACGAGTCGCCAACGTTCGGCCTGAGCCTGTGCGGCGAGTGCGCGTTCGAGGGCGTGAGCATCCACGCGTCGCCCGGCGCGTCGTTCGTGGCGGAGGGCTCGAGCGCCCTCGTCGTGCGCGACGCAACAGTCGCGCCTGCGCCAGGGCGCTACCACAGCACCAATGCGGACGGCGTGTTCGTTTTGGACGCGCGCGTCGGGCCCACCGTCCACGGCTCACGGCTCGTGGCCATTGGCGACGACGGGATCATCGTCAAGACGCGCAGCGGCGTATGCACGCGGCAGGTCGGCGAGTCGTACACGCTGAGCGGCATCGGCCTTCCGCGCCCAGGCGACGTGATGCGCGTGTGGACTCCCACGGCCACGAGCGGGTTGCCCGCCGCGAGTGCCACCGTGCTTTCCGCGGCAGGCCCGGCGTCCGCGCCGACCGTCAGCTTCGCCGAACCGCTCGATGGCATCGCCTGCGACGCGACGAGCTTGTGGGCGAATGACAACCTCACCGGTCCGGGCTTCCGCATCGCTGACAGCACGATCGCGTCACGCCGCTTCGGCGTGCTGTGCATGGCGCGCGACGGCGTCATCGAGCACAACGCCTTCGTCGACAACCCGGCTGCTGCCGTGCTGCTGATCAACGACGACGACTACGACGACCCCAAGGAGGCGCGCATGGGATGGATGCCGCGCAACGTCACCATCGTGCACAACGCCTTCGTGAACAACAGCCGCTGCGCTACAGACCCGTGGCATACTGGCACCGCTCCGTCACTGCTCGGGGTGGTCGCCACAGCCGTCGTCGGGCCGCATGCAGGGCAGCCCGCGCCCTTCCGCCGCCTCACGTATCGTGGCGTCCGCAGAGTCACCGTTGCGGACAATCGCTTCGACGGCTGGTTCCGTGGCCTGGCCATCTCTGTCGGCAACGCGGCCAGCGCGGCAGTGCGCGACAACACGATTGCCAACCCGCCCACATCGTCGTCCGGCGTGCCTCTCGGCGCGGCAGTGGCCGTCTGCGAGGCTGATGGCGTCGCGATCGACGGCAACGCGCTCGTAGGGCGATGGAGCAGCGTCGCCGCCGCCGTCAGCGTCGATGCGCGATCGACGAGCCGCGTGGAAGTGCACAGAAATACTCTGCGGCCACAGAGTGCAAGTCAATAGTAGCCGAGCTGTCAGAGTTTTTTTTGGCTAGTGCCATTTCACTGTGGCACAGCTCGCGTTACAAAACCTTGATTTTGACCACATTGCGCGAAAAATGTACACCTCTCGGTGCCTTCCAGAGGCAGCTGCGACCCCGCCGAGTAGACGGCGTCACACAGCAGGTGGCGCGGTGTGCAACCGTCCACTCGGCGGGGTCGCAGTAGTGGGGGAAATGGTGATTTTTAAATGAACGCCTCGCGCAAAACCACCGCTACCATGCTCCAGAAGACCCTTGTGGGCTATCATAAACACCCAAGATCACGCACTAACTCTAAAGTGGGCCCGAGATATGCCCGTCAAGCCACGGATTTTTTCTGCCCGCGCGGGAGCCTGGGCCCGGCGGCGCACCAGCGCTCGTAGATGCGCTGCCGAGCTTCGCGGTAAAGGTACCCGCTTCCGAGCTCCGCGGAGATAGAGCCCATGCCCCACGCCCTGCGCCAAAGCAACATGACCTCGCGGAACGGTCGGCACTCCGGGCCGCGGCAATAGGACCAGTCGACGCAATTGATGTCAAGCGCCCACGGCCATCGTGGGGCGCCTGGGCTGCAGACGCACCGCCGCACCACGGGATCGGGCGTCGGCAGCTCCGGGAAGGCCGCCTTGAGCCGGTGGATCGCGAGCCTATAGCTGGCTCTAGCCGCCAGCCCCCTCGCCTCGGCCTCTTCTGCCTCCGTCAGGTCGTCGTACTCCTCGGAGAGATCGGGAACTACCCAGTCGCCTACTCTTCCTCGGCCGACAATCGTCCCACCTCTCACGCACTCCTCGAAATCGCGGGCCGCCACCACGGCTTCCGCCGCGAGCGTGGAGCGAATATGCCCTCGGGCCGCGTGTCGCCGACCAACAAGCAGTAGTCGTCCACCTCCTGCGCGACGATCACCATCTCCTCCTTGGTCTCGCTCTCGAAGGTTTCGGAGTCGTCATCGATAAGCTGATGCAGCCAACAGCGACCGCCCTGCTCGAGCAACCGCCGCGCCACCGCCGCCTCGTGCTCTGCCGTCATGAGCAGGAGGCGGTTCGCCGTCTGATCTGGCGCTGCCGGCTCGACCTCCATTTCCGACTCGCTGTGGGGCTCGGCGGGCGGCTCCGGCGCCTCGGTGGCGACCGTGGGCTCGGAGGTCGCCTCGGGCTGCCTGTGGATGTTGTCGTTGCCTGAGTTCTTCTGCTTCTTGCCCGTTCGGCCGAGGCCTCGGTTGCGAGGCATCTCGGTACACGCGACGGCAGCACGACGTACGCGACGAGGCCGGCTCCTTGATGGCGACCTGCAGCAGGACGGTGCGCATGTTAAGAGCGTGGTAGCGGGCGCATCGGGCCTAGCCCGGGGCCGTGGCGTGTACCGAGAGGCTTGTCTACCGAACACTTTTGGTATGCATACCTGCCCAGAGAGCGGTCCAGAAAAATTTTATGCCCGGACTGAGCCATTTCCCCCACTAGTCGCAGCTGCCTCTGCGCGTCCTGGGGAGGTACATTTGTTGCGCACCGGAGACGACTCGACGCCGCTGAGATCGGAGATCAAGCTCTGACAGGTCGCACGTCGCTCCTTTGACGCCGACGTGACTCACCCGTGTGCAGATCACATCAGGACACGGTCTCGACGCGCTCGGTACGACGCCTGCGACCCGTCTCGGGTCAGGTGGCACGACGCTCATCGCGCCTACCAGCGCTGCCGTACAGGTTGCCACGACGAGGTCGAGCACGCTTCAATACGCTCGCCGAGCCTTCCTTCCATCCCATTAGACAGCCTGGGAACGGTGGCGAGCAGAGGCAAAGCCTACGAGGGTGGTGGAACCACATGTCACGGCTACTGCCGGCTCGACCCCACGATAGCCTCCGAAGGCTGACTTTGCGGCACCATCATGACCTCCCATGCTAGTACCATCGGCCATGGCCGCAGGGAGCGCGGGGGAGGGCGCTGGAAGCAACACGGAGCTCCGTTGGAGACGTTTTCAAGATTAGCGTGTCAGAGTGAAATGGCACTAGCCTTTCTTTTTTTGCACAAAAGGAGGCAAATCAATATGTAGATCCGATAGCCCCAACCTATCGGTAGCTGTCAGTGCACAGCGGCTATCGGGGCTGTCGAGCAAGTGCAACTCCTCTACGCCGACCCATCACTCACAGAATGGAACCCAGAGCACACAGACCGGTGGGTTCTGCGAGCCGACGGCTCTTACTCTGCTCCCACCGCCTCCGACATCGCCAACAGCTCCCTCCCAGCCCGTGTCATTGCAACCATCCACGCGCCCAGGCCGCCCCCAGGAACAGCATCGAGTCTCAACATAGGAAAAGAGGTCGAGCTTAGGTTGCGCGCGGCCGCGGCGCGCCCGCCATGGTTCGGCGCGGCGCGCCTACCAGCGGCAATTGTCGAGGCACGGGAACGCTTACCCGGGGTCATCCTCTGAGCCTGGTCGTCGGCGCCGCGATGCCACGGCGGCGCATTCGACGTCGTCGGCGCGCTGCCCCGCGGTGAGCCCCGCCGCACGTGGCGACGGCCGCAGGTTGGCCCGGTGCAGCGCGCCCTGGCCGCAGACTGAAGAACGGCCACGAGGGGTGTGTAGCTTGCGGTAGGTAGGTTGCAATTTGCAAAAAAAGAATTCTTAAGATACAAGCCTCTCTCACAGCACACTGGCACGACAAGGGCGCAGACTGGCGCGGACTGGCACACACACCGGCTCACCACCGGAGCCGCCTAAGCGACTCCGTTAAGAACGGCAATGCACTCCGCACCATGCACAATGCCGCTCTCCCCGCACGCTAGCTCGTTCACCGTCTGCCACGCCACGGCGGTGTGGAGGACGACAGACAAGCGCTGCATCTGCAGCCCGTGCCAGTTCTTGGTGGTCCATGTGACCTCGTCCAGGTGCTGAGCGTGCGAAAGTTTATTGCTCAGCTGGTTCGCCGCCTCCCTCAGGGTGCTGCGAACCTCCTTGCCAAAGCCTCCGAAAGCCTCAAAATCAAACAAACGTAGATCGCAATCCTGCTGCCGCGCAAAGGGGTAATCGCCAGGCTGCTCCGTGAGCTTTCTCTTGGGGGCATCCTCCTCCTCCCCAAAGCTTCTTCCTACACTACACACGGATGCCCCCATGCCAACACTCGAGGAGGCGCTCCGGCGGATCCATCTTGAGCTCCATCGCGACGCCGACCGGCACAACCTCACCGATCCACACAGCCTCGGTCCGGCGGCCGTCAGCTGCGTCGCAGCCGACGGCGAGGGCAGTGTCGCCGAGGTTCTCTCGCTGTCGGTCGGTGGCTGGCCCGGCGGCATCGAGACGGGCATTGCGATCCGGTCTCTCTCAAAGATGATCATCAGCGCCGCCTTCCTCGCGCTGGTGGAGCGGGGCAGCACGCCGCTCACCATGGCCAGCACCCTGTCTCAGTTCGTGCCGGAGTGTGCCGGCTCATCGCTGGCGCACGCGAACGCCAGCAGCCTTCTCTCGATGCGATCCGCGCTCGACAACCGTCTCAACGCCGCCTGGCAGTCCGTGGCCGGCACGCCTCACACCTGCCACCTTCGCGGCGGCACGGGGCGAAGCAGCCATCCTCGAATCGGAGCGTTCCCGTAGGCATGGACGACCACGCCGCCTTCCCTCCTGTCTGCGACAGCCTCGGCCTCTCGCCGTATGAGTGCGCTGCCACCGTCGTCTGCCCAGCCTACCCCGCCGTCGCGGAGGCCGCGCCGGTCCTTCCCGCGCAGCTGCGGGGCGCGCTCGACGCCGAGGGGTCCACCTGCAAGGACACGCACCAGTCGTGCGCCAGGTGGGGAGATCTGGGGAGATGTGGGGAGATGTGGGGAGATATGGGGTCCGCCTGCGAGGACACGCACCCGTCGTGCGCCAGGTGGGGAGATATGGGGAGATGTGGGGAGATGTGGGGAGATATGGGGTCCGCCTGCGAGGACACGCACCCGTCGTGCGCCAGGTGGGGAGATATGGGGAGATGTGGGGAGATGTGGGGAGATATGGGGTCCGCCTGCGAGGACACGCACCCGTCGTGCGCCAGGTGGGCCTTGGCTGGTGAGTGCCGTGCGAACCCGTCCTACATGCTGCCCGCGTGCGGCGCCGCGTGCGGCGCCTGCAGGCGCGGCTCGCAGCACACCGCCGCGTCGCTCGGCGATCGGGCTTGGTGGCAGCGCGCGGACGACTCATCGCCGCGCCTCGGCCCGACGCACCGCTGCCGGTACGACAACTTCGGGCCGTCGTTAGTCGACGCGATGGTCGAGTCAGCGACGGGGCGGCCGCTGTGGCAGCACTCGCTCGATCTCGTCGCGGCGCCGCTCGGCCTAGCGGCGATGACGCGCTGCATGGCCACAGAGGCCGGAGGCGGCCGGGGGAGAGGGGCATCGGAGACCACGTGTGGCGCAGAGAGCGGCGGCGGCGGCGGCGGCGGCGGCGGCGGCGGCGGCGGTGGCGGCGGCGGCGGCGGCGGCGGCGGCGGCGGCGGCGGCGGCGGCGGCGGTGGTGGTGGCGGTGGTGGCGGCGAGCCTGCACGCTGCTATCGGCCTCCTCTCTCTCCGGCCGAGACGCTCTCGCCGTCGACGTGGCGGTTCTGGCCGGGTGGCCCTCAGAGCGTGTCGTGGGCAGCGTCGAACGGCCTGTTTGGCTCTGCAAAGGACCTCTCCCTCTTCGTCGCACTCCTCGCCAACGGCGGCGTGCAGCGCGGCAAGCGCGTGCTGGGCGCCGCGGCGGTGCGTGAGATGGCGTCAGACCTGAACGACGACGGCCTCGAGTGCCAGGGCACAGACACGCTCGGCCTTGGGGGGTGGGCGGTAGTCGCTGATCTCAATGAGTAGTCGGAACTGGTGGTATTGCAATAGGGATGGACACGCTCGGCCTTGGGATTGGGCACTGCCGACAGCCCGACGCGCCTCGCAGCAAGTGCGTGGCCGAGGAGTGGTGGGGCTGGGGCAGCACCTACGGCGCGCGCGTCCTTCTGCTGCCGCAGCGGCCTGCCAGTCTAGAAGATGCAGTGGCGCCCTGTCTTTGTACTCCAGCGAGCACTTCCGGCGACACTCGGCCGCGTTGCAGCCGTCTTCACTGCACTCGGATTGCTCCCGAATGCGACCGTCTTTTCACCCTCGCCGTGCGGATGCTCTAGGCCTTTGAGCGCCGGCCCCGGCCCCGCCCTCGCCTGCGCCACCACGCCCTATCTGGCGGCGGAGGGCCAGGCCCAGGCGCCAGAGCTGCCCAGCGGAGAGCGCGAGCGGCTCGGCGGCCGCCAGCACGAGTACGCGCACACGCAGGCGCTCGCTCTCCGAGCTTTGTGCCCACTATCAGGGGGGCGGGAGCCCGCCTGCGAAGACGCCTCGCCGGAGTGCGCGCCGCGGGCCGCCGCGGGCGAGTGCGCGCGCAGCCCGAGCTACATGTCTTCGATGTGCTGCGCGAGCTGTGCGGGCAGGGCGGGCGCCACCGCCGAGGCCGCGGCGGGAGCGGAGTGGGCGTGCGTAGCGGGTGCGACCATCTCGGCGGACGCGGTCGAGAGGGCGCTCGCAGCGGTGCGCGAGCGGCGGCCGGGAGCTAAGCGGTAAGTTGGCACGCCATGTCCCTCCCTGTTCGGAAAACCATCCATCCAAGTGCATCCACAGCGGCGGATGAGATCGAATTCATTATCCGCAAGTCATTTTGCACTCTTTATGTCTGGGTCTAAGGTAAGGTAAGGTAAGGTAAACTTCTCCACACACACCGTTGGGCAAGGGGGGGCAACCCGCCCCTCGCGAGCACGCGCGAGGTCGCGTCTCCACGTCTGACGACCCAGGAGCCCCACGGCATTCAAAGTGCAAGGGCCAAGGCCCCGTGGCCAGTGCGCGAAGATGAACTGTGTGTACGTGTGTGTGTGTGTGTGTGTGTGTGTGTGTGTGTGTGTGTGTGTGTGTGTGTGTGTGGTGTGTGTGTCTGTGTGTGTGTGTGTGTGTGTGTGTGTGTGTGTGTATATGTGTGTGTGTGTGTGCGTGTGTATGTATGTGTGTGTGTGTGTGTGTGTGTGTGTGTGTGTGTGTGTGTGTATGTGTGTGTGTATCGTGTACGGTGTGCGTGTGAGGGGGG
>NW_005199524.1:0-8759 GCF_000372725.1 Emiliania huxleyi CCMP1516 | reverse complement strand
AGTCCAGAAGCGAGCCGCGTACTCGCGAGCGCCGCTACAAGTACCGGTAAGAACCGTACTCGCGTGGTCACTGACTTACGCAGCGGCAAGCACAAATGCGTGCGCGCGCTGCAAAGAAGAATTTAAAGAAAACAACTCTACTCGCTGCAAAGAAGAATTTTACGCGGCCGCACTGGCACTAACACAGGTCCTTGCGCGAGGGGAGCTCGATAGACTCGAGGGGCCAGGATACGCCGCGAGGAGGACGGAGTTGCGCCGAAAGGCGAAAGAAGCCGCGAGAACAAGGGACCGGCAGGCGGCGGCGCCGCAGGACGAGACAGAAGAGAACGACGCGACAGAGGAGGAAGTGACAAGGGAGAGAGCGACGAGAGTGGGACGGCCGCGAGGTGGCACGAAGGTTGAAGCGAGAATCGGAGAGAGACTGCGAAGAGAGATAGGAAGAGGCAGACTCCCTAGGGTAGGCGACGGCTAGCGCATCACACTCCTCTCCTTAAAATCCCTGTGTGGTGGCGGCGTGCCGTTCTCCCATCCCTCCCTTGGGTTGTCTGTTTTCTTTCTTTCTTTCTTTACAGGTCCAAAATCCTGCTCGTGCAGGTGGGGACCCTGTCCTCCTCCCCCATCCCTCGTCTGGGTTTGTCTCACATAAAGTATTACAGACGAGGGATGTTCGTCACACAGACGAGGGATGTTGTTTTGTTGAAATCTTTAAGTTTTGGAGGGGGAATAGCTGTTTCGAGCTCTCTCGTCAAGACCGTTTTAGACGCCGCACAGCGGCAACGTCAAGAAATTCAAGAATATCTTTGGACTCGAGGTCTACTAAGGTCAAGGGCTGCGGAAAGCTCGTATATTCTTGAGGGAAAAGCCGGCCGGGGCATCTGTAAAGCCGTATTCTCGAGAATATTCTCGAATATGGAAGTGCGCGGGACCCTCGCTATATTCTCAAAGATATTCGAGAATATGGTGTAAAGGCCAACTCCCGCCAGTGCAAAGAAGAAAATGAGCGCAGCTCCCGTGCAAGCCCCACCCGGCTGGCGGGTGGGCCTGGGGGCGTGCCGCTCCTTCCCACCCGCTGCTACGTCGCGGCTGGGCTCTCCGCGTGCGGGTGGCTCTCCGCTTGCCTTCCCGCGCTGCTCTCGGCCTCGCGCGTGCTCTTCAGGCGCGCACGGCGGGGAGCTGGCTGGGGAACGGGTACTCGACGACGGCCGCCTACAGGTGCGACCACAAGCCCGGTGTCTCGCGGCGCCGGACGGGGCGCCGACGGCCCGCGAGGCGGTCGAGAGGTGCCGCGAGGGGGATCTCGTCGGCGGGGTCAGGAAGTTCGAGCTGGTGGTGAAGCGGGTACGGCATGATGATCTGCTCCAGCATGTCGGAGGGGGTGGGCCGCGCCGCCATCTGGGGCATCATCCAGGCCGCCCTCGTTGGAGCCAGCAGAGGCGCATGCACAGGCGCCAGCTGCGGCGACGGCATCATCGGGTACGGAAACGCCTGCACCACGTGCCAGGGCGCCGAAGCGGATGGTGCAGCAGCAGTGGTGGCCAGGGCGACAGGCATGCAGGAGTGGGCCCCGAGCTTTTGCGGCGTCACTGCGGCGGCCGCCCGTCGCGACGGGAGAGGAGCAGCCTGGGGCTCGGAAACTCCACCGCCGCCGCCGCCTCGCGTCTCGAGCCCAGTCAGCGCGACGGTGCGAAGGTACTCGCGGTCGTCGCGACATTTGAGCACCTGCCGCTCCAGCCTCGCCTGAACCTCGAGGGTGTCCTTCTTTTTGATCCACTTCCTGAGCTGCGCCTGCGGGTAGCCCACAGGGAGCGCGAGAAGGTCAAGAGTGGAATCTATGTGGGGAAAGGACGCGGGACCGGAGAGATCCAGCCTTGGGCTGGCGGGGGATATGCAGGGGCGGACTCGGTTGGCTCACCGGACCCACGCCAGGGTGGTTGTGGCAAGTCGGCTTGATCCTCGCTCGCGGGTCCTTCGTCAGCGCTTCGCGCACGACTTGGAGTTTGTACGACTTGGAGTATACAACCCGCGGGCGGGCGCCCCCGCGATGCCTCTTGTGGGGCGTGAGAGTGGGATTGTCGTCGTCCGACGAGGTCGACCGCTCTCGCTGCATCTCTCAGTGCGGACCTCTCTTTCCGCCGACGGAGTTACTAGTAGTATACTGACGGAGTACCGCCGAGAAGTCTGAAACGCCGTTCCCGGCGAGGGTGGGGAGATAGCTCTCTCGAGGTTCTCGAGGTGGATATCCTTTGGCCGCGTTGGAGATCCCAGGTATTTTCTCATGAGCAAGGCCTCGCCTCTCTTGTATCCATCTATCTTTCTGGGTGAACGCTTTCTGTTCGGCCCTTCCGGCACTGGAGAATCCGCTCATGGTGTGGGCGCGAGAATAGCTCCGCCGTTCATGGAGGCAACCGATGCGAGTCGACTGGTGTGTGTCGTCGTGGTTTCGCATCAAGAATACTCACTCACACACACACTGACCGATATCTGACCCGCCAGAAAAACGGTATGGTAATATAAAAACGGTATGGCCGGGTGGAGTGCTCTCGAATGCCGGGGGGGGCCCTGTCGGTTAGGAGGCGCCCGGCGGCCGCGCGCTTGGCGCCGACGTCGACCTGCTATTGCCCGCCGCGGGCGACGCGGGGGGCGGCGAGGGTGCGAGTGATCAGACCCCCTATCTGGCTAGGAGCCGGAACCCTGAGCGGCTGTGGCCCTCCAAGCCGGCCCCGTCGCGTTTTCGTTAGCGAGAAAGGAGACCGATTTACACATCATGCCTCCTCGGCGGAACGCAGCCGACGTCGTCGCGGCGGCGGCGGCGGCGGAGGGCCTGTCTCCAGCGGCAGCGGCGGCCTTTGCTGGGCTTCCGGACCTTACGCTGCGGCCGTGCCGCGCGTCTGCCCTGCCGCCCGAGCTGGAGCGTGCGACGGCGGCGCTGGTGCGGGACAACATGGACGAGGTTTTCGCGGCGTCGGGGTGGGACGAGGCGGACGCGGAGGAGGGCTGCGCGGTCGGCGAACCTCTCTACCTCCTCCTCCTCGACGCGCGGGACGCGCTGCTCGGGTTTGTGCAGTGCGAGTTCTCGGTCGAGGCGGGCGAGCCCGCCCTCTACGTCACCGAGCTGCAGCTGGCGAGGCACGCCCAACGGCGCGGGCTCGGCGCGCGGCTCACCGCAGCAGCCGAGGCGCTGGCGTGGGACCGCGGGCTCGCGCAGGCGCGGCGGCGGCGCCAGCTCGCAGAGCCCGCACGCTCAGCTGGCAGCCCCGCCGGCCGACCTAGCCTCCCTCGCCCCCTCGCGCCGCCAGGTGGTGCTGACGGTGCAGACGGCCAACCGCGCCGCCCTCGCCTTTTACGCGCGCCAGGGCTACGGCGCCTCGTGCTGCTCGCCGGAGCTCTGCCCGGGCGAGTTTGAGCCAGAGGAGCGCCGCCCCCCGCCGCCGCCTCCCACCCCGCGCCCTCGCCACCGGACCGCGGAGGGCCGACGACGCCCTCGCCGCCGCCACTGCTCTTGCCGCCGCTCTCGCCGCCGCCGCCGCCCCTGCTCACTCGGAGCCTTCGCTACGGACCCTGACTCATCCTAGCTGACTCCTCCGGCCCCTCCGCAGGAGCTTCCGGACGGCTCGGTCGGCTTCTCGTACCGCATTCTGCAGAAGCCGCGGCCGCGGCGGGCGGCGGAGGGGGAGGGTGGTCATGGATGAGACGCCAGTCAACTGTTAGGTGTAGGTTCGTTGATTCGTTGTTAGCAGATCTGAGATCAAGGCACCGAGCTCACACAAATTCACAGTGGGAGGAAAGCGGCGAAGGGGTTCAATCGTCCTACTCCCTGTCAGGCGGTGCTCTTATGTAATGTTTTCTCATTCCGCCCGCCAGTTCGTGGTGGCGTCTTTCTTTCTTCGGAAGGGGGGAAAAGAAACGATCGCAGCCGCGGCGCGGCGTGGCGGGCGAGAGGTCCACTGTCGTGAGACAGGCGTCTCAGACCTCAGCGCCTTCAGCTTCCAAGCCGCTGCGGTACGCGGGCGCCAACATGTCGATGATGGATGGCGTGATGGACATGTACCACACTTTGAAGGACATGCGAAAGCGGCAGGCGCGCATTGCCCGTTGTGTTTCGCACACTCGGGTGGGACGGCGGTGGCGACGGGCAAGGTGGAGGACGCACCGCTCTGACGGCCGCCTCCCTTTACAGATGGCGCACCAGGTCCTCAACCTCGCCATGATTGTGTGCTCGGTGCGCGCGTTGCCGCAGATGCGAGTCACCCGTCGCTGATCTCTGCCTCACACCGCACGCAAGCACGCCCTCCCCCGCGAGTGACTGACGTGCCCGCCCACGCGCCGCGTCGCTGCGCGCTCCAGGCGCTGATGATCTGGAAGGGCCTGATGGTGGTGCGCAAGCCAGCTTCTCTGCCTCTGCCTCTCCCTCTCCCTCTCCCTCTCCCTCTGCCTCCCTCAAACCCCCCTCCCCTGGCCCACCGCCTCTGACGGGCTCACGCCGCGCTCCCCCTCGCCGCTGCCCTCGCCAGGTGACCGAGTCGGAGAGCCCGGTGCGCGGCACGATGGCCGAGCATCTTCCTCTCCTCCCTCCTCCTCCCATCTCCACCCCCTCTCTCCTCTCTCTCTCTCCTCCTCTCTCCTCTCTCCTCCTTGATACTCTCTCCTCCTTCCCTCCTCGCTCCCCCCCCCCCCCCTCCCCCCCCACCTCTCTCTCCCTTCCTCCTTCGCGCCTCGCACCGCCCCACCTCCCACTGACAGCGTGTGTGGCGGGTGCCGCGCTTTGCCGCAGGTAGTGGTCGTGCTCTCTGGCAGCATGGAGCCGGCCTTCCATCGCGGCGAGATGAGCCGAGATCGCCCGAGATCGCCCGAGATTCTGGCGGCATGGAGCCGGCCTCCCACCGCGGCAAACCCCGAGATGAGACGAGATTCGCCGAGATTCCGCGAGATTCCCCGCGATTTCGCGAGATTTCGCGAGATTGTCCGAGCCGTAGGCGACATTCTCTTTCTGCACATGGGCCACGCCCCGTTCCGCGCGGGCGACATCGTCGTCTTCAAGGCGCCTCACAGCAGAATGCATACTCTTTCATGACGTGACCATGATGCTGGTCTTCACGGCGCCTAATGAGTGAGAAGAATCCTCCGTCTCCTCGTTGCTTTCGCCGCTCACCCTCACCCTCGCCCTCCACCTCCACTTCGCCCCTGCCCCGCCCTCCTACCCTGCCGGTTCCGCCCGCCAGGTGGCTGACCGAGAGATCCCGATCGTGCACCGAATCCTCAAAGTGCACGAGAAGGTGCGGCGCGCACCCTCCCCTACCCCCACGGTACCCGAACCCACCCTCCCCTACCCCGCGGTACCCGAACCCACCCAGCCTTCCCGGCAGAGGTGGAGTGCCGGCGGCGAGGTGGACGTACCTCGCCCCAAAGGGGTCAGCGGATCACTCCTGCCCATTCGAAAGAGAGAGAGTGAGAGAGCGAGAGAGAGTTTTAGCAGAGAGAGGTTCAGCGATACCAATGTTGTGTTGCCATTGTGCGGAAGGTGAGCGGCGAGGTGGACGTCCTCACGAAAGGGGACAACAACGCGGTCGACGACCGCGGCTTGTGCGCGCCCGTAGATGGGAGAGACACAGACGCCGTGGCGGTCTGTCAGGCCACCTTTCACACAGCGCGGCGCCGAGGCCCGGGGGGAGAGGGGGGGTGGGGGGGAGGGGGGGTGGGGGGGAGGGGGGGTTGGTCAGCCACTGACGTCTCCCTCTCCCTCGCCTCGGCGTCAGGTATGCCGCCGGCCAGAGCTGGATCAACAAGCAGCACGTCATTGGCCGCGCTAAAGGCTCGCCTCGCCTCGCCGTGCCACTCCTTGTCACTCCTCTCCCCCCCGCACCTTGCCCGGATTGGCATCTCCTTTTGCAGGCTACCTCCCGTACATCGGCATGGTCACTATCATCATGAACGACTACCCGCTCGTCAAGTGTGCCCCGCCCGCGCCCGGCAACAGCGGCGGGCTGGCGGGAAGGGGGGGGGGGGGGGGCGGTCCGAGAGCACCGCCGTGCCTAAGGCCCCCGCCCCCTTTGTCGCAGGTATGCCCTGGTTGGCATCATGGGGCTCTTTGTGCTCACGACGAGAGAATGACGCCCGCCGGGGTGCGACGGCGCGCAGCGCCGCTCGTGCGGGGCTGGCACGACCGCCGGCTTGCGGCAGGCTGGGCCCACTCAACTCCTGAACACGTCACACGCGACACGGCGCCGACCGGAGACGCGAGACCCTGTGTCGGAGTCGGACGAGTGTTATGGTGCACGTACTATAGAGGCCTCGGAGGACATAATAGCGCAGTCTCTAGGTCTGACACCACTCCGTTTTGGTTTTCAGCACACCTAGCCCCCTTTTCCCCGGGAGAATTCACGTAACACCACTCGGCCGTCTCGACGATCCCGCGCGCGCCACACCAAGACAAGACGTATGATGATCTTTCCGCTCTGTCCGAACAAGCAACAATAAGCGCCCGGATCACTCGACGACTTGATAATTCCACCGGGCCTCTGCTCCCCGCTGGCGAAGCAATCGCGCCAGGTCCTCGTGGCCTTGTCTCATCGCCCAGGCGAGCCCGGTGTCCCCAACGCCGTCCGCCTCATTCACCTCCACCTCGTTCATCACCTAGCTTGCCCAAGAAGTGGGAAAAAAAGAAAATGGCTTTTCAACTAAACGCGGTGGGCCGGACTGACACACACCCCTCAACGCAATTGCGGATGCTGAGTGATCGAGAGTTATTCGCGCGCTGCTGCAATCGATCACAGAGATCGCAGAAATCGGCGGGAATCTAGGTGTGAAAACGTCCACCTTTTTCCCCTCCAAATCGTTAGGCTATCAGCCTGGAGCATAGCCACAATCTGTGATCTGTTCAGGGAGAAGAATTCACGACGCGCGGTCGGCGTCTCGCCAAACGAACGCCCTCGAAGCGCATATTTCACTCGTTGGTTGGGCCACCTTCGGCGGGGCTCGCCCTGTCGAGCTCTCCGCAGCCGTGTCAAGACTCAATGCACTTGCAGGAGCTCCTGTGTGCCCTCGTCCTCGCCCAGTCCCAGTTTGTCGAGTGGGGGCCTCCTCACGGCTACAAGCCGGAAGGCTGCTGCGCCACCAAGCGCTCGTACGGCATCTACGAGGAGAAGTGGCAAAAGACCGAGTTCGAGTGCCGCCGCCAGTGCGAGCAGACCCCTAAATGCCAAGCGTACGAGCACTCGGCGATCAAAATCCGCGCGCTGGCCCACGCACCTATCGCTCGCTGCGAGCTGCATTCGGAGCCCATCGACCACACCGTGCCATGTGCTACGGCAGGCTTCCACTTCCCGGTTTGCTACGTCAAGCTGACGGCGACTAGGCCCATTCTTCCACCCGCTCCTTCGCCCCTCGCCTCGCCAGCCCCGCCGCCGCGGTTCCGCTCGGCGGTGGCCGCGCTGCGGGCCTATCCGGATCAGCTGTCGGCGGCCAAGATGGACGCGTGGAGGGCTGAGGCTGTCCTGGCCAAGGCGGAAGATGCGCTTAAAGCGGCGCCCGCGGGCGATCCCGCGGCGGTCGAGCAGGCCAAGGTGGCGGTGGTGTTTGCGGAGTCCGCAGAGGCGGCGGCGGCGCAGGCGGCGAAGGACTTGGAAGGGCAGATCACGGCCTTGGCCGTGGCGGCGCTAGAGGAGACTGCGAGCGCGTCAGCGCCGACCCTGCTGCAGCTCAACCTCCCGACGTCGATCGTCCTCACGCACCGTGGCGCTATCGGGGCGCTGCAGGCTGCAGAGATCGAGCTCGCTCGCGCGCTCACCTACAAGGCGCTCGCCACCGCCATGGAGAGGCCTGCAGACGTGGCGAAGAGAGCTGCCGAGACCCGGCTGCAGTCAGCCGCGCCCGCGGAGGTGCTGCCGCGGCGCTGCTCCTCTCGACCTGTCCCGGACCTGTCGCGGACCGTCCCGGACCTCTGTCACACACGTAGGTGCCTTCCCTCACAAAAGCGGTGGCGGAGGCGGTGGCGCACGAGGAGGCGGTCAAGGGTCTCAAGGCTTCCGCGGAGAGTGCCCTCAAGGCGGCCGAGGCGAAGATCGAAGTGGCGAGTCCGGCGGCGCACTCCGCTATGGTTGAGGCAATCATGCCTCCCTCGCCGCCGCCGCCCCCCTCGCCGCCGCCGCCCGCGCTGCCACAGCCGGAGCCGCCGCCACCGCCGCCGCCGCCGCCGCTGCCACCGCCGCCGCCGCCGCTGCCCCCGTCGACGCCCCCCCCGCCCTCGCCCTCCCCTCCACCCTCGCCACCGTCGCCGCCCGCCGAGCCGCCGCTGCCGCCACAGCCGGAGCCGCCGCCGCAGCTGCCGCTGCCGCCGGCAGCGCCATGGTGCGCGCCCCCCCGTCGCGACGGCTCGCCCAACCCCGTGAGGAAGTGCGCGCCTCTTCACGGGCCGACGGCGTGAACCCTAGGTGCTCATCCGCGTCTTGCATCGCCTACTACCGGGCGCTTCGCGCCGCCCAGGTCGCGAATTACGGTCCACCTACCCAACGATTGCCTACGCGAGGGCCACCACCACCATAATGTGTGAAGACACTCACGTCACGCGAGGGAATGGATGTCCACCGGTCGAGAGCGCTGACGAGGTTTAGTAGACTCGCTAGTCTAATCCTCTCGCTCTCCTACTCCGTACGTACAGCTGCTCGACCCTCCCTCTCGGCGGCGTCGCACAGACCACTACGTCACCCAGGAGCCGAAGGCATGCCTCGCCCTCATCACTCGCGTGACCTCGTCCAGGAACACCA
>NW_005199525.1:0-2020 GCF_000372725.1 Emiliania huxleyi CCMP1516 | reverse complement strand
GGATGTCTCTCGGCTGTCCCTCGGCTGTCCCTCGGCCGTCCCTCGGCCGTCAGCTTCTCCACATACCTCCTCTTCACGCTCCTCGCCGCAGGCGTCGCTTTCTCGCTCAAGGGGGATTTCCCGCCGAAGCCGCTCGAGGAGGGGCGGGAGGCTTGTGGCCCGCCCTTTTAGTTACACTCCACTCATGAGTTCGCGGAGTGGCTCTTTGATTAGGAGGGAGGCCTCTCGCTCGCCGACGCGAAGCTGCTCAACGAGGTGCTCTCGTCTTCTGCCCCGAGTGACGAACTCGACGCGGCTGTGGGCCAGGCTGTGCTTCCACGGCGGCATCCGACACATCGCTCTTGCGTCGCTAACTCTCTCTAAAGCTCTAACCGCTAACGTACTCAACTGTCAGTTTGGGGCGCCGCGTGTGGAAAACCAAAACGAAAGAGGGCACCCCCATTTCTGTACATAACCTCGCGTTCTCCACACTTTCTTGCTCCGCGCGCATTTACATTTGCCACAAAACGCACGTGCGCCGTTGGCTGACGCCGCGCGCCCTTCCCAAGGTGTTCTCTCGAGAGCCACTCCCCCCCCCCCCCCCCCTCGGCCACCTCGCCCAGGAACCAGGAACTTGCGGACCGGCGCCGAGCACATGGACATGGCCCGCACCTACCCCCCCCCCCCCCTCCCCTCGGGCCCAACTTCCGGCCCCGCCCCCGGAAGGAATCCGGCGGGGACCGGCGGCCTGCCCCCGCCGCCGCCGACTCAAAATGAGATAGGTCGCGGCTCGGTTCTCGCACAGAGAACATGTGCTCCACGGGTGCTCTCGCTAAGAGTGCTGCCTCTCACGCGCCGGGCAGCGGGGAGGGGAGGGGCAGCCCGAGCCGCTCGGCGGTCTGCCGCGCCTCCTCCAGCGAGATCCACTCCTTCTCCTCCCCGTCACGCAGCCGCACCGCCCGCCGCCCGTCCGCAATCCACCGGACGGCCTCGCCGACACGGGCACCCTGCTTGTAGAAGCCCGACTCCACGTTGCCGCTGGCGAACCGGAAGACGCCGCGCCCCTCCCGCTTACCCGCCTTCCACTCGCCGTCGTAGACGCTGCCGTTGGCGAACCGCTCAACGCCGCGTCCCTCCGGCAGACCCGCCTTCCACTCGCCCTCGTAGACGTCGCCGTCGGCCCACCGGAAGACGCCGCGCCCCTCCTTCTCACCCGCCTTCCACTCGCCCTCGTAGACGCTGCCGTCGGCGTACCGGTCGACGCCGCGCCCCTCCCGCTCTCCCGCTGCGTTGTACTCGCCCTCGTACTCCCCCTCCTGCGCCTCGCCCGAGCCAGCCATCGCGTTGCCCACCTTGGTTGCGTAGTCACGGTACAGCTGGACGACAACCGGCTTGTCGCCCTTGCCCGTGAAGGAGGCCGCCTCGATCGCGGCGATCACGCGCTTGTTACGCGGCCCCATCCCCTCGTCGGCGCGGTCCTCCATCTCCGCCACACGGGGCCCCGCGCCGTCGATCTCGACGACCTTGGGCGGCAGCCGCTCTTCCAGCAGCTTGCCCAGCCCTGGGAAGTAGGCGAGGCGCGCGAGCGCCTCGGTGCTCACCGCGCTCTCAAACGTCGTCCACCTGCCAGCGGAGAGGGGGGGAGGGGGTGGTGGTGTGGTGTGTGTGTGGGTGGTGGGTGGGTGGGGGGGGGGGGGGGGGGGTAACCAAAAAAAAAAACTTTGGTGGGGGTGTGCTGGCGGGGCACCCCTGAAAGCGGGGTTGGGGACTCTCGCACCCCGCATCCGGGGGGGGGGGGCGGTAGGAAAGGGTAAAATAAAACCAAAAGGGTGGGGTGGGGTGGGGGGCCCCGGGGGGGGGGGGGGGTCCCCCCCCCCCACCACAAGATAGGCGGCTTTTTTTAAAAAAAAAAAAAGGAAATCTCCCCCGGGGCCCCCCCCCTGGGAAAGGGGGTTTAAACCCCTTCCCCCCCCCCCCCGGGCTTGGGAAAAAAAAAACCCCCCCCGCCCCCCCCCCTGGGGGGGGGTTTCAAAACCCCCCC
>NW_005199526.1:0-2021 GCF_000372725.1 Emiliania huxleyi CCMP1516 | reverse complement strand
AGCAAATCCTGTCGTCCGCAGCGTCAAGACTAACTTGAGCAAGTATTGGCTCTGCCTCCACATCGCAGTCGCTCCAACCTCTGCCAGCTCCCTTGACGCTGCTCCGTGCTGTAGCGATCTCCTTGAGAGATCCGCTAAGCCCATGCGTTGCGGCCTCTTTACCGTCAGCGTGTTCCAGCCTACCAGAATCACGTATCGGAAACACTTCCCGACGACGAATATGGTTGACGCTCGAACACGTTGCTGTTGCTTCTGGAGGTGGCCTTCCACCCCCGTGCCAGCCCCTTCCAACCCCAACAAAACACCGACAGACGAGAGAAGAGGCCACAAAACAGACAAGCAGAATGGCAAGAGAGAGACGCTCTGCAGGCGAGCCCACGGGCCTCTTGGGCCCTCGCGTCTCTCTCTCTCGATTCGTTACACCGATTCGACCATCAATCGGCGGGCCGATTTCGACCCATCACAAATGTGGGAAGCCATTAACCTCCCTTGGCTTCCCACACAAACCCCCCTTCATGGGGGGAGCAGCAAATGAGGTAGTCTCTGCGAAATCACTGTCCCAGTGAATTCGCCCTAGAGGCTTCCGTGTGGACTCGCAGCTCCGGCTGGATGTCGGCGACCTAAAGCTCGGCGGTCGTCGCTTCGCGCCGGCCGACTCCCTGATACGAAAGGAGCTCGTGCGGCGCTGGCTGCCTCGAACCGCCCTCCATCACGGAGAATGCTGACCGGACGACATCGACCACAACCCGCGTCAAACGAGAAACGTCGAAGGCATGCGAGCGACGCTCGACCCTCGAGGGCCCGAGTGGAGAGGCGTGATCTGAAAGACCCACGCCTGGCTCCTCGGGGTACGCTGAGCCCTGGCCTCGACACCTCGACACCAAACCTCGACACCGACTCGACACCTCGACAACCCATGCCAACTCGACAAACTCGACACCCCTCGACACCCCTCGACACCATCTAGGCTGAAACCATGCTCGTCCGTGTCAAGGTGCCAAACTCGACACCTCGACACCCCTCGACACCCCTCGACACCCCTCGACACCCCTCGACACCCCTCGACACCGCTCGACACCGCTCGACACCGCTCGACACCTCTGATGATCCTAACACAGCAGAGACGTAGACCCATTGGAGTCACAGAGTTAGAAATCAGGGTTGCAGCAGCAATCAAACTTGGCTGGCAGTACTTTCATCCCTGAGTTGCAGCCTCTCAAGTTCTAGCTCAAGTAGCAGCTCAGTTGCACCCCTGTTGATGCAGCAAACATGGCAGTACTCAGGTAGCCCTAAGGTGCTGCACAGCACCTTGTACAGTGGCAATGAATCCTCACACCAGTGAGCTTGTGCCATGAGTGCAGACCTGTGGTCCATTGCGCTTTGTGCACTGGCGACGCTGCAACGGCGACGCTGCAGCGGCGGCGACGCTGCTGCGATGGGGTACTGTAGCCCTTAGCTGCTGGACAGCACCTTGTGCAGTGGCAATGTCCACTGACTCATGGCACCAGCCTTGTGCCATGAGCGCTGTGGTCAGTTGCGCTTTGTGCGCCGGTGACGCTGCAGCAGCGACGCTGCTGCAGCAGCGACGCTGCTGCGGTGCTGCGCCTGCACAGCACCTTGGTGCACAGTGGCAATGACTCCCGGCACTTGATGTCCTCAAATGTCCACAGAGAGTATACTGGTTGTGCTCAGGTTGTGCTACATCAACAGGGTGCAACTGAGGCTGCAACTAAGGGATGAAACAGCTTTGCAACTGCTGCCCAACTTTTGTTGTATGTTGATGGGCTGCAACTGCATCCACCTGCCACCTTGGACACCTCGATACCTCAGACGCCTCTTGACAACACTCGACACCCGCTCGACACCCGCTCGACACCCTCGACACCCTCGACACCCTCGACACCCTCGACACCCCTCGACACCCCTCGACACTCCTCGACACGGACAAGCATGGTTTCAGCCTCGACAGGCCTCGACAGGCCTCGACAGGCCTCGACAGGCCTCGACACCTCTATCCCTCG
>NW_005199527.1:0-2021 GCF_000372725.1 Emiliania huxleyi CCMP1516 | reverse complement strand
GGGCGCCTGGAGCCTGTTCACGCGCGCGCGAGACGTGCAGACAGGGTTGCCAGGTGAGAGCGAATGGCGCGGTTCACGCCTCGCACAAGAGAGAGAGAGATGCGCTCTGCATGGTGGGACATAAAAGAGAGCGAGTACTTGGGCGAGTAGGCCGTGCGGTCAACGCTGCCGCGCGCAAGGCGGCGCAGCTTGAGAACGGCGGTGGGCGAGAAGCCGCCGCCGAACGTCTCGTGGAGCAGCAGGTTGAAGTTGTTGCGCTTGACAAAGATCGCGTCGTGGTAGAAACCGCGATGCGCCTTGACGTAGCCGTGGCCGGTCTTGTGGGAGAAGGGGCTCCAGCTCAGGTCAGAGGGCCCAGCCACTCGTCGGTTGGGTGTAAACAAGCATCCCCGAGTGGCTTCAAACCAAAAAGGGTGTGAATAGAGCTGTCTTGATGGTGCTGAGGACGAAGCCACCTCAAACTTTGATGAAGCCGCGAGTTTTTATAGTTTTCATTAGCTGTGATTAGTTTATGCGCCCGCCGCAGGGCCCGCCCTGTTCCTCGTGGCCACGCCGCCACGGGCCACGAGAGCCCTGGAAGAGCCCAGCTGGCATGTTCTATCGCCCGGGTGTCGGGCTGTCTGCATACAGACGTATCGTCGCCGTGGCCGACGCGTGGTCCGACGTGTGGAGGAGTTTGACCTCAGCCAGGCCGTCGGTGTCGGCGGGCTGACGGCCGCCGCCGGAATCGCGATTCGCTCTGCCAGCTGCCAGCAGCCTCGTGTCGCCGCTCTCGTTAGCGCAGCAGCAGCGATTGGCCTTTGCGCCGTCGCTCGACGGCGTCACCGCCCATCCGACCTGCGCAGCTCCTGCAGCTCCTGCTGTCAGTCTTCTGCTCTCGCACGCACCTCACTCGCCACACGCGGATTGTGCGCCGCGCCAAGCAGGACACGTGCTCATGCAAACAATGCGAGAACTTGGTTGCGCCGCTTAGTGGCGGCGCTGCTTTAGAGGAAGCGGCAGCGTGGGAAGCAAAGCAGATGGAGGCGGCGCGGCATGCCAAGGAGCTGCTGCTGGCGGAGGTTGAGCGGCTTCGTGCAGCAAGGGCCAAGGGCAAGAAGGGCAAGAAGAAGAAGAAGAATGTGGGCGTGGGCGATACGGGCGCCGCTAGGCTCAACGAGGAGATGCTGTGCAGTTAGAGAGCTCGTAGCGAGCTCGATTTTGATGAGAATTTGATGAGAAATATCTCAATTCTGAGCAAAAAACGCCAAAGAAATCGGCGCCTGCGGCGGGCCAGCCTCCGGCGGCGCCTGCGGCGGGCCACTGGGGCCTCCGCCCCAGACCCTGTTTACACCCGAGCTATGCCCCACGACCTGAGCCGGAGCCAGGGTTGGCCGGGCTGCCCGCGCGCCTTGCAGCCCATGTTTAGGCGGCGGGCCTTCTCTTCGGTGTTGCCAAAGGCGTAGGAGTGGCCAACGGAGGCGGGTGTGCCGCCACTCGAGGCGTTGCCAACGCCCATCGAGGAGGTCTTGAGAAGGGGCGTCCAGAGCTTGATTTCATTCACCTCATCGCATCCTCCCGGGCCAGCGACAGCGTGGGGTCCTCCGCGAGGTCGACCTTGTACCCCTCGTTGTACTGCGGGGTGAGCTCTGGTTTCTCCTTGTCGCCGTGCACGACCGGCGCGTTGGCCGGGGCGCGCATCGCGTCCGCCCAGGCGGCGAGGACGCCGTCGTGGGGCGGCCGGTGGTGGGCCTTGTTGTAAAGGTAGTCGCCGAAGAAATCGACTGGCATGCCCCGCTCGAGCGCGACCCGAAGGGTGGGAAGCGCCGCGGAGAGCCAAAGGCCGAGCTTCCGCTGGAGCTCGTCCTGGATGGTGTCGGAGGAGAGGGCGGTGGCGTACGTACCGTCGACACGGACATTGAAGGCCTTGCCGGCGAAAGGCGTTGAGGCGGAGACGAGGCGCGTGGCTTCGCGGTTGTTGACGGCGCTGTCTCCGAGGGACGGGTTGTTCTTGACGTGCACATCCCGCGCCTTGACGAGCT
>NW_005199528.1:0-2022 GCF_000372725.1 Emiliania huxleyi CCMP1516 | reverse complement strand
ACGAAGGCTTTGCCGACACAGACAGCGACGGCCTCCCCGATGCCGAGGAGGGCGAAGGCAGCATCGACAGCGATGGTGACGGCGTTCCCGACGCCAACGCAGGCCTTTCCGACACAGACAGCGACGGCATCCCCGATGCCGAGGAGGGCGACGGCGGCATCGATAGCGACGGCGACGGCGTCCCCGACCACAAGGACACCGACTCGGACGGTGACGGCATCCCCGACGCCAACGAAGGCTTTGCCGACACAAACAGCGACGGCCTCCCCGATGCCGAGGAGGGCGACGGCGGCATCGACAGCGATGGTGACGGCGTTCCCGACGCCAACGAAGGCCTTTCCGACACAGACAGCGACGGCCTCCTCGATGCCGAGGAGGGCGACGGCAGCATCGATAGCGACGGCGACGGCGTCCCCGACCACATGGACACCGACTCGGACGGTGACGGCATCCCCGACGCCAACGAAGGCTTTGCCGACACAAACAGCGACGGCCTCCCCGATGCCGAGGAGGGCGAAGGCAGCATCGACAGCAATGGCGACGGCGTTCCCGACGCCAACGAAGGCCTTTCCGACACAGACAGCGACGGCCTCCTCGATGCCGAGGAGGGCGACGGCAGCATCGATAGCGACGGCGACGGCGTCCCCGACCACATGGACACCGACTCGGACGGTGACGGCATCCCCGACGCCAACGAAGGCCTTGCCGACACAGACAGCGACGGCCTCCCCGATGCCGAGGAGGGCGAAGGCAGCATCGACAGCGATGGTGACGGCGTTCCCGACGCCAACGCAGGCCTTTCCGACACAGACAGCGACGGCCTCCCCGATGCCGAGGAGGGCGACGGCGGCATCGATAGCGACGGTGACGGCGTCCCCGACCACAAGGACACCGACTCGGACGGCGACGCCATCCCCGACGCCAACGAAGGCCTTTCCGACACAGACAGCGACGCCATCCCCGACGCCAACGAAGGCCTCTCCGACACAGACAGCGACGGCCTCCCCGATGCCGAGGAGGGCGACGGCGGCATCGATAGCGACGGCGACGGCGTCCCCGACCACAAGGACACCGACTCGGACGGCGACGCCATCCCCGACGCCAACGAAGGCCTTTCCGACACAGACAGCGACGGCGTCCCCGACGCCAACGCAGGCCTTTCCGACACAGACAGCGACGGCCTCCCCGACGCCGAGGAGGGCGACGGCGGCATCGATAGCGACGGCGACGGCGTCCCCGACCACAAGGACACCGACTCGGACGGTGACGGCATCCCCGACGCCAACGAAGGCCTTTCCGACACAGACAGCGACGGCCTCCCCGATGCCGAGGAGGGCGACGGCGGCATCGATAGCGACGGCGACGGCGTCCCCGACCACAAGGACACCGACTCGGACGGTGACGGCATCCCCGACGCCAACGAAGGCTTTGCCGACACAGACAGCGACGGCCTCCCCGATGCCGAGGAGGGCGAAGGCAGCATCGACAGCGATGGTGACGGCGTTCCCGACGCCAACGCAGGCCTTTCCGACACAGACAGCGACGGCCTCCCCGATGCCGAGGAGGGCGACGGCGGCATCGATAGCGACGGCGACGGCGTCCCCGACCACAAGGACACCGACTCGGACGGTGACGGCATCCCCGACGCCAACGAAGGCCTTTCCGACACAGACAGCGACGGCCTCCCCGATGCCGAGGAGGGCGACGGCGGCATCGATAGCGACGGCGACGGCGTCCTCGACCACAAGGACACCGACTCGGACGGCGACGGCATCCCCGACGCCAACGAAGGCCTTTCCGACACAGACAGCGACGGCCTCCCCGATGCCGAGGAGGGCGAAGGCAGCATCAACACAGACAGCGACGGCGTCCCCGACGCCAACGAAGGCTTTGCCGACACAGACAGCGACGGCCTCCCCGATGCCGAGGAGGGCGAAGGCAGCATCGACAGCGACGGTGACGGCGTTCCCGACGCCAGGGACACCGACTCGGACGGCGACGCCATCCCCGACGCCAACGAAG
>NW_005199529.1:0-2023 GCF_000372725.1 Emiliania huxleyi CCMP1516 | reverse complement strand
GGCGACGATTGCGACGGCAATCGAGACGAGCAACGTGGCGGCTCTGTTGAGTGAACCGTCGCCAGCTTCCGCGGTGATGCGTGCTGAATGATCGAGAGTCATCGCCGACTGCGGGCTCACGACGACGCTTCAGGCTCGCGTCGACGTTTCGGGCTCACCTCGAGCTTCAGGTCGACGCTTCGAGCTTCAGTTCGAGCTTCAGGCTCACGTCGACTGCTTCGGGCTGAGCCCGAATGCGGCGGCTTGCTTGCGGCGACGGTCGGGTGGGGATGCTCGATAAGCGCCTGCAGCACAGAGAAGATAGGGTTTTCATTTTCACGAGCGAAGTTTCCGAGAATCGAGATGCGAATAGTAGGCAGGCACCCAAGGGTGGGCGACGGCTAGCACCACACTCCTAATCACACACAAACACTACTCCCCAACACGCGGCTAGCTAGCCAGGCCTGCCTGTGTTACACGATGGCGACGTTCTCAATTCTGTCTGCGTGCTTTTGCTGCCTCCCGCTTGGAGTCGGCAGTAAAGCAAGTGGGTGGAAGCGGGGGCGACAGGGACGGCGGCGGCGGCATCAGGGTCGGCGATGCCGAGGCACAGCTCGATCGGTCACACCGCCATCGCCGTCGGGGAGTACCAAGCTGCAGAACATGTGCGAACCAGTGCCTATGACGCTCAAGGAGTAGGCGCGGAGCGCCGCGCGCGGAGCGCGCCCCGAAGAAAATTTTGAGGGTTGTGGAGGGCTAGATGCGATTTCTATTAAGAGTTTGACTCACACGCTGGAACCAATCGGCCCACCCACAGGCCCAATCTCGAGTGGCGGCGCTCCGCGCCTACCCATGCAGCGGCGCGCTCCGCGCGTGTTCTGCAGCGTCCGGGTAGAGCACCGGCGCGCTCCGCGCGCATGAGAATCCAGTGCTTATGCTCATAAGCACTAAAAGCTCGTTTCTGCAGCTTGGCGGGGAGAGGGGGGACGACACTGCTCTTGCAGCGTGCACCTCGATCCTGTACCGTGTTTGACAAGGGAGAGAACGACGAGAGTGGGACGACCGCGAGGTGGCATGAAGGTTGCAGCGAGAAGCGGCGAGAGACTGCGAAGAGAGATAGGAAGAGGCAGACTCCCTAGGGTGGGCGACGGCTAGCGCATCACACACCTCTCAACAAAAGTCGCGCGCGGCAGCGTCGACCGCACGGCCTACTCGCCCAAGTACTCGCTCTCTTTTATGTCCCACCATGCAGAGCGCATCTCTCTCTCTGTTGTGCGAGGCGTGAACCGCGCCATTCGCTCTCACCTGGCAACCCTGTCTGCACGTCTCGCGCGCGCGTGAACAGGGCTCCAGGCCCCAAATGACGTGTGAGTGTTAGATTTGTTTGGTATTGCTAAAAATCTCTCACACCTCTCCTTAAAATCCCTGTGTGGTGGCGGCGTGCCGTCCTCCCATCCCTCGTGTTTCCTTTCTTTTTCACAGCACACTGGCACGAAAAGAAAGAAAGAAAACAGACACCCAAGGGAGGGATGGAAGACACTGGCACGACAATGGCGCGTATTACACGCACGTTTCTTTTCGTGGGGAGCGCGACGCGGATCTTGACGCGCGACTGGAGGTCGAGATGAGCGGTTGGGTGCACCACGATTTCCTTGGCGCATCGTCGGGGGCGAAGCCGCCCCCCCCCGACGAGCCAAAGGTTGCTACGGCGGATGAGGGGAGCGATGCGGCCAAAGCGGAGGAGACAGAGGAATCTGCAAAGGCAGAAGAAGAGGCCGAGGCGGCCGCCGCAGAGGCGCAGGCGGAGGCGGTCGAGGCGGCGGCGGCCGAGGCGGCGGCGGCCGACGCCGCCGCGGCCGATGCGGCGGCGGCCCAGGCGGCGGCGGTCGAGGCGACCCCGGCTGAGGCGGTCGAGGTGGCCGCGGACAAAGCGCCAGCCTCCGAAAAAGGCCCACCCTCGAGCCTCTTCGCCCTGTAGCGGCAGACTCACTGTTGCCGATTCGTGTCTTGCCGCAATCTACTGGCGACAAGCCGTAAGCGACTG
>NW_005199530.1:107413-117767 GCF_000372725.1 Emiliania huxleyi CCMP1516 | reverse complement strand
CGCCGCCAAAAATGCCAGCAAAGGGCGAAGAGGAGGCGGGCTTGGGCGCGGCCGCCTTGCTGCCTCCTTTACGAGCTGCCGCCGCGGCAGCCCGCTTCGCCTTCTGCTCGGCGTTGAAGGCTGCGAGCTTTGCTTTGCGCTCCGTTGTCGCATCTGCCGCAAGCACAATTGTGCGACGCGTCACGCTCGCAATCGACGCGATGCGCGGGCTTGCTACCAACGCAGATGAGCTCGGCAGCAGGGCCAAGCAGACAGCGAGCAGGCCACACATGGATCCTACCTCCGCCACCACCTAAATGAATCGCACTTCTCTTTTCCAAGAAATTGTGCTCGCTTGCGCTTGAGCACTTGATAGGGTCCCACCTGTCCCCCTGATCGTTCTTCCAAAATCCTGCTAGTGCAGGTGGGGACCCTGTCCTCGTCCCATCCCTCGTTTGGCGTGTCTGTTTTCTTTCTTTCTTTCTTTTGATAGGGTCGATTCCGCATGGTACGGGACCCCTCCGATCGTCTCGCCCTCCCTCACTGGTGTGTTCATTGGGGGGGGGTCATAACAAACACGGTGCAGGATCGAGGTGCACGCTGCCGAAGCAGTGTCGTCCCCCCTCTCCCCGACCGACCGACGGTGATGGCGGTGTGACCGATCGAGCTACAAGAGGAGCTTGTTCAGCAGGATCCGGGGTAGTCTGGCGTACTACCTCACTGGGTCTGAGACCGCCGAGACGCCTCCCATCACCGTCTCGGATTCATGTGGGATCGAACCACTCCGGGATTGTACTTCATTTATCGACTAGACGGTTTGGCCTCTGTGTTCGTGCACTTGGAGCGTCGCCCATCTCTCCTGGAGATGTCTGCTCTATTTATTTATTTATTGGTTTGGCCGGCGCCACGTGGCGCCGGGCCCGCCCTCCAGGGCGTGGCACGTCTAGTGCCAGCGACGCAAACGGCAAGTGTTTTGCGACGGGTAGTGTTGGGACCAACACGACGCCGATCGTTGAAAGTAGCAACCACTCACACACGCCTCTAACCAACTGGCTCAGTTGAAGAGGCCGCTCCCACAGCTCTCACACCTATCTCTCTGGTACACAATATTGGAAGCGTTGTGAATTGTGGACTATTGGTCTCCTAAAAATCTCTCTCTCAACTCTCTCTCCGTAAGACTTCGGAGAAGGCGGCAAGCCGTGAAGTTGTCAACCGTCTCGGCGCGTCGACAACAACTGGAACTCGAACCAGTCGTGCTGCGGGAACGGCCACCCCTCTGATTGTTCTGACAGGCACGGCCTTGCACCTCGCCATGGATCCGCGGCAGAAGCCAATCCCGCAACGTTTTCAGGCAAGAGAGGAGGAAGACGCATACCTTCTCCTGGGAAAGTTATTTAGGAGCACCCCGGTTTCGGACATCGGCGAACGATTGGACGGTGCCTCCAACTGAGCCAAATGGAGTCCAGCGATGTGGGACCTCAGTCCCAGAAGCTTGGAGCTTCAGGCCGCGACCACGTGGCTAGGTGGACACTAAAGTACCATTTTGGCGCCAAATCTTGGCGCGAAATGACACGTGGCTTGGCGGGAGTGTGGTGTGGCTGCGCTGCTCGACAGCGCTGCTGTTGAGCGCCAGCTGCTGCTCCCTTCAGCCAGACGGCCGGGCCTGCGCAGCACAACCGCTGGCCTTCCTCCTGCCCCACAGGAGCGCGCCAAGGCGCGCGTCTGGGCAAGCAGTGCGTCTCATCGCGATGCGAGAGTCGACGCTGTGACGCCGCCGCTCGCCGGCTAGAATGACAGTGGCAGCATTCAAGTACGCGTCGAGCTGTGCGTACCAGCACTCGTATGCGAGCTAATTGTGTCCCTGAGCTGCTGTGGGGTGCGTGGGCTCAGCTGCGGAGCACGTACTGGGCGGCGGTAGGGGGGTGCTCCTAAATAACTTTCCCAGGAGAAGGTACCAAAACTGCTCCAATCGGTAGCTCCGTGCGTTGCCTTTCACTGTGTAGCTGTAGGAGTTGTTGCAATTTCTCGATCTTTGAAGTCTTGTCCTGCAGCAACATTTTCTGCCTCCAAATGTAGTCTAATACGTCATCGCACCTCCGCCATGAGGACGGCCTTGTGCGAGCGCTGTCGTTGAGAACGAAGCGGCCGGAGTGTTCTTGTTGCCTTCAAGACATATTTCCCCTGAGGTAGCTCGTTCCCTTGGTGAGGGCGGTCATGTTCGTCATGGCCGGGTCGTGCATGTACGTCTGGGCGACGTCCGTCGGACTACGGTCCGCCATCTTTAGCAGGTCTTTGATCGGCTTCAAATCGTCCTCCCTTGACGCCGCTCGCGATATGTTGGTACGGGCGAAGCTGGAGGAGCTCAACAAGCTGCTGCGGACAGTCGGGCAGCGCGAGGGAGTCAGCAGCGCACCACTGCTCAGCCGATGGGAAGAGCTCGAGGTGTCGGTGGACGCCTTCAACGATCGCCTAGAGGATCAAATGGGCCACCTCCGGAACAGCATGGAGGCGCGCGTGGGTGAGGTCGACCTGAAGGTCCAAAAGTTCGCGGCGCGGTGGACCGAGCTCAAGCCGAAGAAGCTCGACACGTCGCAGCCTGCCGAAATGGCGGCGCTCATCGATCGCATCAAGGAGTGGCAGGCCGAGCTGAAGGAGGTGGTGGAGGCCAGCGATGATCTGGCGAGAGACTGTAGCCACTTTGACCTCCCGCCGCCGAACTTTGCCGGACTGGCCGACATCAAAGCGGATATCGAGTCGTACGTCGCGTCGTGCGACTTCTTCGAGTCCTTCATGGGCGAGCTCGAGGCGTTGGCGGCCGAGGACTGGGTCTCGTTCCGCCAGCGCACGTACGTCTTTGACGATCTCATCGCGTCATGGCGTGAGCGCGCTGCGGACTGCCCGCCGGGCGCCATCGCCAGCCATCTTGTAGCCGAGCTCGACGGCTACAGCCAGCTCGGCCCGCTGTTGAAACATGTGCGTGGCGACGCCTTCCAGCCGGAGCACTGGGCATCTCTCTTCCGCACGCTCGGGATACCAAAGGTGCCGCTGGGAGATCTTCGCCTCTCCCACTTCCTCGGCTGCACGAGAGCACTCCTCGAGAACCAGGCCGAGCTCAAAGAGCTTAATGCCCGCGCGACCGGCGAGGTTGCGATCCGTGAGGCGGTCCAAGAGGTGACGGCTTGGGCACAAGACGCGCGCTTTTCGACCACATCGTACAGCAACGGTGGGCGCAGCACGGCGCTCATCAAGGACTGGAAGGACCTAACGACGCAGGTTTGCGACTTCCAGGCGCTACTCGGGTCGCTCAAGGCGTCTCATTTCTTTGGCACCTTTGCCGACACCGTCACCCACTACGAGGCCAAGCTGGCGCTGCTCGACCGCGTGCTCTCGCAGCTCAACCCCATCCAGCGAAAGTGGGTGTACCTCGAGCCCATCTTTGCGCGGGGCGCAATGCCGAACGAACAGCCGCGCTTCGCGCGGGTTGACGAGGAGTTTACATCGATCATGCAGGGCGTTGCAGACGACCCGCGAGTCTTCTCGCTGCTGCGCGTGTCCAACCTTCCGGAGACGCTCTCGGCGATCCTGGACCAGCTCGAGCGCTGCCAAAAGGCGCTCTCCGACTTCCTCGAGCAGAAGCGACAGTCCTTCCCGCGTTTCTACTTCATTGGCGACGACGACCTGCTCGAGATCCTCGGGCAAGCCAAGAACCCCGCCGTGATCCAGTCGCACCTCAAGAAGCTCTTTGCCGGCATCTTCCAAGTGCAGTTTGCCCCTGGCGACAAGGCCATCACGGGCATGTGCTCTTTGGAGGGCGAGGTCGTACCACTGAAGCAGCCGGTGGAGGTCAGCGAAGCCGTCGAGGGCTGGCTGCAGCAGCTGGCAACCGGAATGAAGGAGACGTTGGTTGATTCCATTCTCGAGACGCGGCGAGCGCCGCAGCTCGATCTCGAGGGCTTGGCCTCACAGGTGCTGTGCATCGCAGAAATGGTGCTCTTCACGCAGCAGGCGGAGGAGGCCATCCCGCGCGGCCGAGCCGCCCTTGAGGGCCTCAAGAAGGAGCTCCTGTCCAAGCTGCACGGCTACACCTCGCACGAGACGGAGGTGCCGCTGCTCGGCCTCAAGATCCAGTCGCTCGTGCTGGACCTTATCCACAACGTTTCGGTGGTCGATCAACTCCTCTCAGTACAGGCCGGCGCGCTCGACGCGTGGACGTGGCGCTCTCAGCTTCGCTACTACCTCAGGCCCGGCGATGGCCACGTCACTATGTCGATGGTCAGCGCCACCTTCGACTACAGCTATGAGTACCAGGGGAACGCACCGAAGCTGGTGCACACTCCGCTGACCGACAAGTGCTATCTCACCCTCACGCAAGCGATGCACCTTGGCTACGGTGGCAATCCATATGGCCCTGCCGGCACCAGCAGGTTGCGCCGCCTCTCGCGGCCAACGAGCGCGTTTGTCATGCGCCGCCCACCGTGAGTAGGCACGGGCAAGACCGAGTCTGTCAAGGCCCTCGGCCACGCCTTTGGCCGACAGGTGCCCGGAGCCGCACGGTCGCAAACCTCCCTATCTCACCCACCGCGCTTTGGTTTGTAGTTTGTGTGCATGCCGTCAAGTTTAGGACGCCAGGGCCTGGCGTGGGTCTCGCAACCCCGCTACTTGTACGTGCCCCTGGTGACCGGGAGTGGTCTGTCTTCACGGAGGGCCGACGGACCGACGGACAGACAGACACCTGAGGCACACGCACGCGCGGACGCGGACACAAAGAAGTGGATCGCGTCACACCAATCAATCCTCAACGAGAGAGTTGTACAGCTGTGGCCTACTCGGCGTCGCCCGGAAAAGAATTCACCATGTCGGGCGGCTCGCGGATCGGTCGTTGCCCCACCTTAGCGGCTCGCGGCTCAGTCGTTGCTTCTGCAAGCTGTTGCAAGCAAGCCTTCGGAGTCGCTCCCAGCTGGTAAGAAAGAAAGAAAGAAAAGAGACAACGCAAGGGAGGGATGGGAGAACGGCACGCCGCCACCACACAGGGACTAGCTGGTCGGTCCATATTTTCAGTGTATGTAGCTCTTACGAACATACCCGTAGGTGAACTGCTGACAGGGTTTGCGATGAGGAGCGATTTTGCGGTTCCCAAACTCTTTTGCCCTTTGTTGTAAAATTCTTTTTTAGATTCAATTACCGGTGGTTCTTATAGCCGTCATCACCGCGGCAAACGCTTCACCGGACTGCCTCTGTCACCAGCCGTGCTCCTACCACATGAGGTGTCTGATCTTCGCATCGCTGACTCTCCAGTCGCGCGTGCCGTCAACGCGGGCGCTCGAACCAGCTCTGCAGGCAGCGCTCGAGCCTGCTCTGCAGGCTGGGCGGTGGCCGACACAGAAGCCTGCCGTGTTGCCGGCTGCGCAGGCGCGGAAGATGCAGCAGACACTCTTCCGGCACCGCTTCCTGGTCGGCGAGGACATGGTTCTCCGGGTGCCGCTCGACGGCGTGTCGAGGCTGCGTGTGCTCCTCGCGCATCGCGAAGCTGCGGGGCTCCTCCACACGCAGGTGGAGGCCTTCCGGCCGCGCTACAAGCTGCGCTGGTCGGTGGACGCGATGCGCATGCTCGCGGTGCCCAACGCAGGCGGCTCGTCCCTTCAGTCCGAGGCGCTGAGTTGCGAGGTGCTCGCGCGGCTGTTTGGCTCGCGGCTCGTGATGACCGAGATGGAGCTCGACTACTTCTCGGGCTCAAAAATCACCGACTACTCGGTCACGCTCTTTGAGCACGCCGTCGGCGTCTCGGTCACGCGCGCCATCAACTGGCCCACCTTTGCGCTGCAGCCGGCGGACGCGTACAGGCTGCTGTTCAAGAAGCTGCGCGCGATCCAGATCTCGAGCCGCAATGTGCTCAACATGCGTTGGCGCAAGCAGGTGCTTCACGTGTGGGTGCGCACTTATCGCGACGCCCAGACACTCGAAGAGCAGTATGCCGCCATCCCGCCAGAGGTGCGAGGCAACTCGGTGGTCCTAATCACGCTTGCGAACGGGATCGACTGGATCTGGTGATCTCAGGCGTGTGTGACGAGGGTGCCTTCCCAGCTTACATTTTTGCAGGGGGGTATTTTGTGGGAGTGCGCGTTGTCCGGTATGCGTGTTCGTGAGACGTGAAATCTGTGTGACGTCACTTAGCTGTGAGTGTGTATGGAGTGTGACTGTAGAATTAGTTGGGGTTGGTTAGCTGTGTTTAAATCGTTTAGAGCCGCAGGACCAGGTGTGTAAAGCCGATATAGAGTATGCGTTGTTGTGGCAAGACAGAGAGTATGTCTCCGGATCGCAGCTGTCGGCGCGCGCTTGCCTCGGCGTGTTGGGTCCGACGTTGGATGGCGTGAAGGGGTCGTGCCGCCCCGCGGCGGCCACTGGCAGCCAGGCGCGTCTGCCATTCGCGATTCTCGCGATTCCGATTCCAAATCGCAATGCCAAAATTAAGGCTTTGCATTCACGGCAATAGGGACACCATTCCCATTCTGATGCAGCGTCTTCGTGCTGCCGGGCTCGCGCGGCCGGCAGCGCGGATGATCTGCCTGGGTTTCATGACTTCCTCTCGGGCCTTGCTATCTGGGCAGCCGACACGAGTCAATCGAACCTACCAAAATATACTCCGCCACATCGAAAGTGGAGCAAAAACTCAGCCTTGAGTTCTCAGCGCCCTCATGGCCCGCCGATGGCAAACCCGACTCCCTCCATCCGTGTCGCGTGTGGCGCCGCCCGATGGTGCCGGCAACCCACCCGCGCTAGGTCTCGGGGGACGCAGGCAGGGTCACACCCGACGACCTCGGGAACTAGCCGGGGCAGTCGGAGAAGGGGCAACTCCGTGCACTGACGGTCGGCCGCCAGAAAACACGCCTGCGTGGATCGCGTCACACCAATCCTCGCTACCCAACGCGGCCAAAGGATATCCACCTCGAGAACCTCGAGAACCTCTCTGCACTCACTCTGGCCTGGAGGCTGCGCTGCGGTCCCCCACCCCCACCCGTCGACGAAGCTCCCCCGCGGAACCGCGCGTAGCGACGCCTTCTCGATCGAGATGAGCGCGCTTGAAGCTCGCCCACCTACTGCCCCTGAGAGTGGTAAGGAGTGGGATCAGCGCGGCCTCTCGCCCGGCCGGGTACGGTACATACATTGATGGGAAGGCGAAACACAGTCCGACCAACGACTGGGTGGAGCAGATCACAGATCACGTCTGTCAACCTCTCACAGACCAGGTAGGTAGGTAGGTAGGTAGACCAGCGCATAGCGCCTCCGATGTATTTTCTTCTCATGAGGCCGGAGGAGTATGACGGCCTCTTCGACGGCCCATAAGGGGCCGTTGTCTGCTGTGCCTTTTGTGGTGCTAGTTCGTGCCAGTCTGCTGTGAGAGGGGCTTGTATTCGTAGAATTCTTCTCCTAACAAGCTCCGGCTCCAGTGGTGTGTTAGTGCCAGTGCGCGCCAAAAAAGAAAGAAAGAAAACAGACAACCCAAGGGAGGGATGGGAGGACGGCACGCCGCCACCACACAGGGATTTTAAGGAGAGGAGTGTGGAGCGCTAGCCGTCGCCCACCCTAGGGGGTCTGCCTCTTCCTATCTCTTTTCGCAGTCTCTCGCCGATTCTCGCTGCAACCTTCATGCCACCTCGCGGCCGTCCCACTCTCGTCGTTCTCTCCCTTGTCACTTCCTCCTCTGTCGCGTCATTCTCTTCTGCCTCGTCCTGCGCCGCCGCCGCCTGCCGTTCCCTTGTTCTCTCGGCTTCTTTCGCCTTTCGGCGCAGCTCCGCCCTCCTTGCTGCATATCCTGGCCCCTCGAGTCTATCGAGCTCCCCTCGCGCAAGGACCACGTTTCTGACTCCCACTCCGATCATTTGCCTACAGGTCATGTTGTTGCTCAGGTCCACTCTCTCTTCGAACACTCGTGCCTCTACGGATGATGCCGGCGCTGGGGTCCCCTTCGGATGCATCGTGACATCTGACAACTGAATTTCCACTGGTTCGTCCTCCTCGGAGTCATCTTCCCCGTCCTCCTTCCGTTCGGCTCTTCGCTCGGTACGTTCGGTGTGGCTCACCCTCCATGCCGTGAACAGGCGCTTTATCCACCCTATATTCTTCTCTCGTTCCTCTGCCCGTGCCTTGGTCTTGTCGTTGTTTCGCACCCATGTCTGTATGGCAATCGAGGCTGCCTTCCCCACTACCTGTAGTTCACTCGTCACCTCTTCCGCGAGCTCCCTCCTCTTTCTTTCGGGTATGGCGCCAGTCCCGTGCCCAGTGCGGCGAGAGAGTTCTTTTTGTTGAATTCTTAAGTCAATCCTGGGAAATGGCGCTGCCGGGCCTACCACTCCATGGCGCGCATGCTCAACAACCCTTGGATAGAGAAAGCGGTCATGGCGGCCCCAAACGCTGCAGTGCAGCCGCACTACGTGCAGGCAACTTTGGTTCGGGGGTAGGGTATTGCACGCATTCCGTCCAACGGCCCAGCGTCCTCGTAGGTGCTCGACCTTTGTGCCCGGCAGGACGGTGCGCAGAATTGTGTGCTGTCGGATGGGGCGCGCTCGATCGGAGCCGTGCTCGACGCGAGCTGTGTGGCTGCTTTTGAGCAAACCAACGTACTCGAGCGCCTCCAAGGCGGCACGGACAGTATATCCCGGGAGAGAAAGGCCCCCGCTTGCATGACTCCTCCGGCAACGGCCTCGCTACCGTGCCTCCAGGCGCCATAATCTTGCCCGGAAAAGAGGACTACCAGATCATGGTGAACAACGTCCTCGGCCAGTTCAACATGCGGGTCTTGGCCTTCCGCTACGAGGGCGCCGATGATTCGGGCGTGCTCGGCGCTCCTCGGTGAGCGAAGGGAGAGAAGAGAGAGGGAGGCGTTGGAGAGAGCGGGGAAGGAAGGGGGGTGGCGTGCTCGGGGTGGAGCGAGCTCCCTCCAAATACCTCGCTCCCTCGCGGCAGGAGTGTGATGGAAGCGCCTGCTGTCAGAGACAAGTTTGCCGCCCTGCAGCACGGCTGCGCCCGCCCGCCAGCAGAGGGCAGGGGGGCCGCCAGCAGGGGGGCCGCCTCGCAGCAGGCGCCGCAGGAGGCGCTCGTGCGGCGCGTGGCTCGCGCTACTCCGAAAGGGCGCGCCTTTGGCTTCCCGCCCCCGCGCTTTCTCTCATCCGCACACACACACATACACATACACACGCACGCACGCACGCACGCACGCACGCACGCACACAGCTGCCTCCCTGTCTCCCGTCGCGCCAACGCCCCATCTCGGCCCCAATCTGGGCTGTATCTCGGCCCAATCTCGGCCCAATCTCGGCCAGATCTCGGCTCTCTCTCGGCAGGTGCGCCTCCTTCCCCGTCGATCCGGACCCGCCGCACCTCCCGCTCGAGCGGCTGCTGCATCTCCCGCCCGGCGGGAGAGAGAGCCGAGAAGAGAGCCGAGAGAGAGCCGAGAGACAGAGCCGAGAGTTGCTGCCGCTCGAGCGCCCGCGTGCACTGGTCCCGCCCAGCGAGATCAATATCCCGCCCGGCGAGATCAACATCCCGCCCAGCGAGATCAATATCCCGCCCGGCGAGATCAACATCCCGCCCGGCGAGATCAATATCCCGCCCGGCGAGATCAATATCCCGCCCGGCGAGATCAATATCCCGCCCGGCGAGATCAATATCCCGCCCGGCGAGATGTAGCCCGGCGAGATGTAGCCCGGCGAGCGCGGAACCTGCCCTCCCCCCCCCCTCACCCCCCCTCCCCCCCTCCCCCCCTCCCCCCCCCGATCCTAACCGCTCCCCTGCGGCGGCCTCAGAGACACCCAGCACTCCCCCGGAGCAGGCGGGCGAGCTCACCTCGCGGCGCTGGTCGCCGAGGCAACGCGCGGGGGAGGCCATCGCCGAGATCTAGCCGAGATCTAGCCGAGATGTAGCCCGAGGTGAAGCCGAGAAGTAGACGCGAGGGAGTGACGCCGCAGCATCGCCCTCCGGGCAGCTCCGCCGCTCCGCTCACCCGCAAGCCTCTGCCTCGCAGGCAGCCTCGCAGGCAGCCTCGCAGGCAGCCTCGCAGGCAGCCTCGCAGGCAGCCTCGCAGGCAGCCTCGCAGGCAGCCTCGCAGGCAGCCTCGCAGGCAGCCTCGCAGGCAGCAGCGACCTGTCGCAGTCGCGCGACGAGCCCAACACGGCCCCGACCGCGGGAGAGCCGCCCCTAGCACGCTTCGCGCGTGCCGAGCCGCTCCTCGGCATGCCCGCCGTAGGCGTGTGAGCTGCCGCCGCGGCGGGCGCACGCCCAGTCCCAGTCCCAGCCGGAGGCGGCGGTGCGCTTCTCGCTCGCTCCGGCTGGGACTGGGACTGGGCGTGCGCGCGCCGCGGCGGCAGCTCACACGCCTACG
>NW_005199530.1:91010-107303 GCF_000372725.1 Emiliania huxleyi CCMP1516 | reverse complement strand
CGGCGCGGCGACGCAGGCGCCGTTCTCGCAGTCCGTGCTTTGGGGCGTCGGCACGCTGGGCGGCTTCTCTCAGTGGGGCGAGACGCAGCCGCCTCTCGGGACGCAGACGCGGCTTGGCGAGGGGAGGCGGAGGGGGAGAGGGGCTAGCTTCGCGGCAGAGCGACGGGTCCGAGTCGCATCGCTGTAGGCTCGGCGGCGGCGGGGGAGGGGAGCCACATGGCAGGGGAGGGGAGCCACCCCTCGCAGGAGCGCGAAGGGAGGGGGCTTCCCCCCTCACAAACCCTCACCAACCCCCCCTCCCCCCCCACACACACGCACACGCCCGCTCCTGCCCGAGCCGCCCCTCCCTGCCCGCGGCAGGAGAGCTACGATTCTGGGGGCGGTGGCTCCCCTGCGGCAGGCGACGAGGCTGTAACGCAGTGGCAGCCGAACGAGCACGCGGCTGCCGGCCGCTCTGGAAGCAGCGCGGGAGCGAACCCGTCGCACCCAGACGCTGCGGCGGCCTCCCAGGGCGCGAGCGGGTCGATCATGCCGCCCGCGCGAGCGGAGTCGCAGCAGCAGACACCGTTCCATTTGCCTTCGAGCAGCGGGGCGGCGGAGGAGCGGGAGAGCTCCGACCAGACGCGATTGCAGTCTGGCGGCACGCAACTCGATTCGGACCGCGATGGCGCGCGAAACAGAGGAAAGGGACCTCCCACGCACCCTCCCAGAAGACCCTCTATCTCTACAGGCGACGACGTGGAGGCGGCGAGCGGCGCGAGCGCCGACCCGCTGCGTCTCGCGAATCTCGATGTGCTCGAAGTCGTGCGAGATTTCCTCCGATAATAAAATAATTCTGCGCCCCTCCACGTGACATGGATCCTTGCGTCACTGTGGGCCAGAGTGCCCCTGGGTGCTGCGCTGGGAGTGGCTGCCAAAATAAGAAGAATACACCGCGTGCTTCGGACTT
This sequence comes from Emiliania huxleyi CCMP1516, assembly GCF_000372725.1. Classification (NCBI taxonomy): domain Eukaryota; phylum Haptophyta; order Isochrysidales; family Noelaerhabdaceae; genus Emiliania; species Emiliania huxleyi. The sequence continues at coordinate 106,354 of NW_005199530.1, read as the reverse complement.
CGGTGGCGGGGATGGCGCGAGAGATACGGCGAAAGGACTTGCCGGAGGACACGAGCCGGAGGGGAGGTGCAGGAGAGGTGGTGGATATGGCTTTGGACCTTTGCGAGATAGGTGGCGAGCGGAGCAAGAGCGGTGTAGGCGCGTCCACGCGGCGCAGCGGCTCTCCCGCGACCCCGGTCCCCGCGGCCCCTCTCGTAGCCGCAGCCGTAGAGCCGCAGCCCCAACTCTTGCCGCTCTTTCGTGTCGGGTTGTGACGAGGGGTGAGGGGACACGGATTGAAGATCCCTCACACCAAGATCGTGCAGGGCGGGGACACATGTCCCTAAATCCCATCTCGTGAGACTCAGAGCAGAGTTTGACCGTTTTATTATATTTATTTATGGCGTTTCTCTGCTACGCGCACCAACCACACGCTCACCACACTCCATACGGTGACACACGCCACCTACCTCATCAGCACTCCACTGACTGAGTTGACACACACATCAGAACATCACAAAGCATCCAACCGTACTGTGGATTCTAAAACCTTGGAGAGCACTTGGAGTGCAGTCATTAGCCCCTACATCCAGGGCCAGGGGGCTAGAAGCACACCCAGCGGGCCAGATGATCGGGATCGGGTTGCGGGCAAGAGAGCCCTAGCCCTGGGGGGTGCGCGTTCGCAGGGAAAGGGCCGCAAAGTAAACACGGGTCTCCGAGAGGGCTCCGTGTACCGGGTTTCCCCTTAACTGCAGAACGCCCCCTCTACTCGGAGCTAACACGGACACACAACGCCATACTCCTGCACACACGTACACGGTTACACCTCATGTGTGCTCGCTCGGTCTCCCTCCCAGAGGCCTAGACCTAGTCTTCCGCCCAACGGGGCGAGCTATCAGTTCGGTCCCGGCATGCGGTAGCCCCGTCTCGTCTTCCTCACTCCGGCTCCCGCCCTCAATCTCGTCCTCACCGCCGACGCAGTCGGCTAGCACCGAGCCGTCGCGCCGCCCTTGGAGTGAACCCGTCAGACAGCGTGGCACGCTGATCCAGACGGGCCCCGCCCCGGCACCTCCCAGCTGCTCGAGCTGACAGAGCTTGGCGTGTCCCGCAGCGGCTAGAGCGAAGCCGTCGTACGGGCGGCTCCGCACCGCTGGGCCGCTCCTGTGCGTCCGCCGACTCACCAGGTCGGTGCGCACCGCAAGAACCTCACCGAGCCACTCGCGCAGCCAATGCGCAATGGCGCCAGCGCGCCGGGAGTGCCGGCATCTCCCCGAGCTTCGAACCCTCCGCCCTGAACTTCACGTGCTGATGCGGCCCTAGACACCGCGCCGCCCCCGGCCGCTTAGCCCCCGCAGCAACACCAACAGCCGGACGGCCGCGGTGCACTTAGCCCCGAGACCACACCCTCCGTAGGAAACGGTAAACCGGGCCGAGCGTTTTTGATCCCTCGGTCTGTGGGCGCCCGCCCGCCGCCTCTGAGGGGGTCGGGCCCCCTAGTCTGAAAACAAAAACAAAGCTCGAAAACAGCCAAAATCAGCCTAGCTGCGAGAGAGGCACTGCGCGCCGCTGACCTCATGTGGGGATGTGTGCCGACACCAATACTGATCTAAAACCTGGAAACCCTTGTTCAAAGCCGACCCTAAACGCCATCCTTCCTGCTCTCACCTGATGCTGCTTCCCCGCGCCGCCTCCTTGTGGCCCCCTTGGGCGTATTTTTCTACTCCCAGAGTCCCAGTGGGGGGCCTGGGGCCCCGGCCCCCCCCTTGTTTTCTGTTTTCTGTTTTTCAAAACGCCCGCCCGCCCGCCACCCCGAGGCGGCTCGGCCCCCCACAGACCGAGAGATCAAAAACGCTCGGCCCCAATCGCCGAATCCGTTTTTTATGTCGCGGTCATGTATGGTGCCGCGGTGTGTGTCTCTCCTCAGTCTTTGACCTTTAGGTTTAGCGTGCTTTAGTGTCGCCATGGATGCCCCAACCCCATCACGCCGCGCCACGCAATGTATTGTGTCGTTATTCAAAGCCGCGGAGCACACGGCAGGCGCAGGGCACCATGAGACTGCATGCACGATGCAGCGCAAACACTGTGCATGTGCATATCAATATCGAATATGTGTTCACCGGCATGCAAGGGCAAAACAAATGAGTCAATGGTGTGTGCAAAAATCGCAGGTCGCGGCGCAGGACGACGCAGGACGCGTCACGCGAGGCCCTCGTCGCTCGAGTGCGTCTTGCCCGCCGCACTCTTCACGTCGATGGTCGCCTGAGAGCAGAGTGGCGGCCACGCATCTTTTCCGCCGCGGCACGGGTGGGTGTGGAGAGACGCGGGCGGGCCTGGGTGAGATACTCGCGCCACGGCGTGCTCAGCGCGGGGTCGACCGCCGCGATCTCGAACTTGCTCGTCAGCTCGACGTCCTCCGGAGCGCACGCCTCGCCGATGGACACCTTCGACACCAGCTGCGAGGTCGTCTCGAGCCAGTCGGCGAACGAGTCGAGCCGCTTGCGAGGCCCCTTGGCTACGATCGTGACCGTGTTCTCGGCGGGGACCAGCACGCTCCCCGTCAGGCCGCGCTTGACGCCGCCCTCCATCCACGCGCCTGGTGGTGATGGTGGTGCGCAGCGCCGGTGGCGTGAGCAGGTCGGTGCGCGGCGGCGGTGGCGTGAGGGATGGGTAGGATGGTGGCGCGAGTGGGCGGCAGCGGCGTGGGCGGCAGCGGTGTGAGCGTGCACCCTTGATGATCTGAGCCACCCGAACAGGGTCATCAGTCGAGAGGTCTATCATCGCGCACTCAGCCTCGCTGAGCACGACGGCGCGGGTCGAGGCGGTGCGACTCGGCGCGGCCGGCGCCACCGCCGCCGGCACGCGAAAGCCCGCGACGGCGACGCAGCAGGCGGCGAAGGACAGCGCTCTGATGATGAGAGCCATGTATGTGTGGTGTTGGCACGTTTTCTTTTTTGGGTCATGTTTCTTGCTTCGATCAAAGAGAGCTGAAAGGATGCTAGGTTGTTACATATATATTAAATGAACTCGGGGGCACAGGACGCGGTACAAACGGGGTACACCAAGAGGCACGGGCTGCCTGCACGGCGTTCACTCGAACGCCATGCACATGGCGCGGAGCAGCATCGGGTTGGTGTCGAACCCGAGCGGGTCCTCCTCCCAGTCCCGGTGCCCACCCTCCGCGTCATCCTGCTCATCGTGCGCGTCGAGCACCCTGCCGAGGCACAGGATCGTCCCCTTGGGAACGCCTGCCCCTCGCGCGCGTGGGAACTCTCCCTGCACCGCCATCACGAACTTCTCGCGCGCCCACTTGCCGCCACGGCGGCAGTGCTGGGGCGCGCGCTCGCGCAGCTCCTCGTAGAGCTCCTCGGCCCTCGCCACCTCCGCCGCCCAGCCCTCCGCTGACGCCTGAGCCGCCTTCTTCTCCCTGAGCGTCTTGAACACCGGCGGCGGCGCCGGCGATGGCGCCACCTCCGGCTAGGTTGTTACACCTTGTTTGTCCTTCATCGGGCTGGTAGAACAGCCTTGGCCTGCACAAAAAAAAGACAGCAAATCCGAGCAGACCAGGCACGCCCTTGCATGTCAGGAACACCCAATCTGTGTCTGTGCCCGGGCCTTTTGCCATGCCTCTTTGGAAGAACCTCTCGATGCCATCGCTCTGGGCTGGGCAGGTCAAGGCGAAGGAAGAGCGTCCTGGCATGGCCCGGACCAGCTCAGAGTTGAGCGCCTCGGCCACCGTTTCGAGCCGCTCGACCAGCGGCAGCGCCAAGCGGAGCGCGTGCGTCGCCATCAAAAAGAAACCGGCCGACTGGAATGCGCCCCCGGTGATCAGCGGGGCGGCATACAGCGACCTCGAGCGACTTGTTCGGCAGCTTCACGAGAGGGATCTGCCAGAGACTTCCGCCGTGGGGGGCGTATCTCGCAAGGCCTCTGGCGACTCGTCCACCTCGACCGACCTCTCCGGCTCTGACTCGAGCCTCTCCGCCAGCCTCGCCACCTCCTTTTCCGAGCGCCCCTCTCCGGGCCCCTTTGCTGCAGAGAGCGCAAACCAAAACTCTGGGCCGACGGTCATCATCTCGGTGACCGCCGGCGCGAGCCTGCCCGAGGCGAGGGCCGAGGTGGACTCGCTCCAGGAGCTGCTCCCTGGCCCCGTCTCAGTGCACGAGAACCCGGCGGCGGGCGACCTGTCCGCAGTCCTGCGCGGCGCGAGGCACCTGCACATGGCCAGCCACATGCGCAAGGGCTGCGCCACTTTCGTGCGCGGCGCGCGGCCCGAGGTTGTCACCTTCGAGCCAGTCGTGCTCGCCGCGCCGGCCTGCCTCGAGCGCGCCGTCCTCAACGCGTGCTACTCCGCCTCGCTCGCAAAGCTGCTGCACGCGCGCGGCGGCGCGCGCATCTTTTGCTGGCGGAGCCGCGTCGAGGACGAGGCGGCGCGCATATTCGGGGAGGCGGTCTGGCTCTCGCTTCTGCTCGGCCGCTCCGACCGCGACGCCTTCGAGGCCGGCCGCTTCGCCGTGACGGCCGACACCAAGCCGGTCGTGGCGCGCGACGGCGGGCCCGCCCGCTCGCAAAAGTTCACGCTGCGTGACCCGGACGAGTCCGAGGGCGGGGAGAGTTGCGAAGTGGTGAGCAGTGGGATCCGGCTGGTCGCCGCCGGGGTGCCCTGAGCTGTAGCCGTGCTGTAGCCGAGCTATAGCCGAGATGTAGCTGAGCGTGTCATGATTGCGGCGATAGGTGCCCGAGCTGTACGACAGCACCCGCTTCCCCTTCTGCCTCTCCCTCGAGCTCCCCGCCCTCGCCTCGCCCGACGAGGACTCCGACAGCCTCGCGCGCGCAAAGATGCACCTGCGAGGCTACCTGCGGCGCAAGTGCGGCCTCTCCTCCTTCCGCGACTCTGACCTCGAGATCGACCGGCTGACGGCGGTGTGGCGCATCGTCCTCTTCGAGCGGGACGGCTTCGAGATCACGCGCGCCAACGGCGAGGCGCTCGCGGACGAGCTGCGCGGCCGGTACGGCGCGACGCACGCAGAGATCGAGCTCAAGGAGATCCGGAGGGGGTCGGTGCTCCTCACGCTGGTCGGGGAGCCGTCCGCCTTCGAGCGAGCGGCGAGCGACGCGGAGCTGTTCTCCCTGGGCGGGATGGGCCTCAAGGAGCCCGTGCAGCTCCTCGCGCTGCGCGCGCAGGTGTACGCGACCAAGGCGGTGCACGCAGCGCTGCTCGGGCCGGGCTGCGAAGGCGGCGGCGGCGGGCAGGCGGAGGCGGACTCGTCGGCGCCGCGGGAGGAGACGGAGGCGCGCGTCGTCGTGGCGCCCCTCCCGCCCGGCCTCGCCGACCTCGGCTACACGGAGCAGATGGAGGCCACAGAGGCGGCGTTCAGCGCCTGGGTGTGGCGGGGGGAGGAGGGGTACCCCGAGGCGGTCGTCCCGCGGGCGACGGTCGCGTCGACGTCGTCCGAGCCCCGCGGCTCGGCCGAGGCCCGCGTCTCGACCGAACGCGAATTGGCGCTCGAGCGACGGCAGGAGCGCAGCATCAAGAGGGAGCACAGCGCCAAGGCCTCCCGACCGCCGTCCGGTGGGGAGCAGTCCCTTTACATCCAGCCGCACCGATTGCCGGCGCCGGGCGAGGCGCTCGCGGAGTCACCGGCGACGGCGCCGCCGCCGTCCAAGGAGAAGGGACTTGCGTAGCGAGACGAGCTGAGATGATACCATACGTACTGACTGTGACTATGCACAGAGCATCTCCCATCGTCCCATGCAGTCTGGAGAGTTTGACCTCCGCCCTGACTACGTCTATCGGCTATCGCGCTTACCGGGCTCAGGCCGCGGGGGCGCTCACTATTTGTCTATCGCGCACAGTTGCTCTACGTGAGGGTGCCCGCTTTTCTTCGTTTGCATGTCTATTATACACAGTCACACCTGAGAGAGAGAGACCACATGCACCTCGGCTCGCTCCCGCGGGAGAGTCTTTACGTCAGATTCACAGTACTCAGAGAGATACGGCTCCTAGAGAGTAGAGCTAGAGCAACACAGGATCAGGAAGGTTCTAGAGGTACAGCTTTGAGAGGCTGTATAGAGGGGAGACTGACTGGAATCTGGAAAAGGTGGGAGCAGATATGCGGCTCTCATAGCGCAGGGGTCCCCGTGGGGTGGGCGAGACGAGGGTCAGGCTGGGCGAAGCCGAAGACGGACTTGCCGTGAGCGCTCACACCGCCGGGTTGCGATGGAGGTATGGTAGGTTGGAGGCGTCAACGCCGCGCCTCGCGCTCAGTGGGGCCTGCGCGTTCTCCTTGACCGTCACTAGCCGGAGAGGTGGCAGCGCCTATATCTCACAAGTACAAGTACAAGTGCAGGCTAGAGCCCCCCCCCCCCGTCCCCATGGGGACCGAGTGCTCGCACCTGCTGAGTCACGTCGCGTAGGGGTCGCGCGGACAGTGTGTCCTTAGCAGCGCCAGCGGTGTCCTTAGTTCTCCTGCTCCTGACAAGGGACAGCGACAGGCTCGCAGTTGGTCCTGGGTCCTGGCTCAGCGCACGCCCACTTCTTTCGTGCCCAGTGTTGTGCGAGGGAGTTTTCTTGTAAGATTCTTTCTCGCCTCGAGAAGGGCGACTACCGGTTCGCGCGGGAGAAGAATTGCGACCTGCGTTTGCTCGACTTCGAGACGTTCGGCGGCTTCGGGGACGGCGTCCGCAAAATTCTTCGGCAGGCGGCGGACCAGCTGAGTAACAAACTTTCGCACGCTCAGCACCTCGATGAGGTCACATGGACCACCAAGAACTGGCACGGGCTGCAGATGCAGCGCTTGTCTGTCGTCCTCCACACCGCCGTGGCGTGGCAGACGGTGAACGAGCTAGCGTGCGGGGACAGCGGCATTGTGCACGGTGCTAAGTGCATTGCCGTTCTTAACGGAGTCGCTTAGGCGGCTCCGGTGGTGTGCCGGTGATAGTACTAGCACGCGCCAGTTCGCACCTGTGTCGAGCCTGTGTGCTGTGAGAGAGAGTTCTTTCGTTTAAATTCTTTCTCGCCTCTGTACAGTGTAGCTCTGTGTCTGGCTGGTCTTTTTGCGCTCGCCTCGGCACGCTGCGATTTGGGTGTGTGGTGACAGGCCGGCCCAGAGGACGCACACCACCTCCGCCGCAGCTCGTCGAGAGAGGTCGGCCATGGCCGCCCTCGTGCTCGCCGGCATGACGAGCTCTGGAAGCCTCGTGGCGCATGGCCTCCTCGATCGCTCGGTTTTCGCTGTGCGGCGCCTGACCGCCCTCGACTACTCGCCGCTGGTTAGCCTTGGCGGGCTCCGGCCAGGGCGAGATGTTGAGATCAAGCGTGTCGGGGCCTGGCGTGGCAGCGGTGCCTTCGCACGGCGGCGGCTGCGCCGCGGAGAGCTTGTGGGATGGTACACGGGAGACCTGCTCCCGACGGAGGAGTTTGTGCAGCGCAGAGCGGCGGGCGACACGAGCGGCGACTACGCCATCGCGCTGTGCGAGAGCCACATTACAGACGCCGAGGACGCATCGCGCTCTTCGTGGCTTCGCTACATCAATCACTCCTGGAGGCGCGCGAATACCGCTTCCTTCTACGTGCCTCCGCGCAGTGGGCTCTCACCGGAACACGGCGCGACCATGTTCTGCACCAGCCGCGAGGTGAAGCCGGGCGAGGAGCTCCTGGTCGACTACGGGCGCGACTACTGGCTCGCTCGCTTCCCGCTGGGACCTCTGGACCCGAGGTGGTGGCGAGTAGAGTGTAGTTGATGCAGAAACACAAGGGTGAGTGGGGATGATCCACCACGCGCCCGCCGCTCATTCGCAGTAGTACATGTATGTGGCTCTTCTCACCTTTCATTTGCATTTCGTAAAGAAAGAAATAAAAATTTGGAGGGATAGCAGTGGCCCCAGTGGCCATTCCGTCCCTCGCGCGTTGCCACACACACACAAAAGAAATAAAACTCATACCCAAGGGAGGGATGGGAGGACGGCACGCCGCCACCACACAGGGATTTTAAGGAGAGGAGTGTGGTGCTAGCCGTCGCGCCCACCCTCGGGCGTCTACCACTTCCTATCTCTCTTCGCAGTTTCTCAACCAATTCTTCGGAGATAGCCGCGCAGCGGCTATGTAGGTTATCCAACAACGTGAGGAGAGGGGAACAGCAAGCATATCACGTAAACGCCGAAAGCGCGTCGCCGTCGGCTCGCAGCTTCTCGGGCTGCTTGCTCAACCCCATCGTCCGAGTCGTGCGCAATCTCGCGTGATGACATCTCGCCCTGATCCCACGCCAGTGGGGCAGGCGCATCATATCGTCGGCGATGGGCCTTTCGAGCCGACGTTCCGCCGCACCCAGACGTTCCGTCACAATGCCGCCGCATGCCGCCGCAATGTCGATTGCAATGCAGGCAGCGCAGGAACCGTGCTGGTGCGGCATGGAAGAGGCCGGCCCACATGGGCAGACCTCCACTGGGGCCACGTGCAAGACAGTATGCAACGTGACGCCCAGAGAGACAGCTCCCCAACCCGCCGCCGCCAAGGCATTGGGCCTCAGCTGGAGCTGTCCGAGGACGGATGACCGAGTCCTCCAGAGGCAAGCCAGAGGCATGCCAATAGCAAGCCAAAGGTAAGCTGCTGGCGTCCACAGTTGGCGACCTCAGTGTCGACCACAAGGGGCGAGATCACGACGTGGCGTCCCGACACAAGGGTGCCGACCGGGCGAGAACGCCAGGCGAGCCCCACAGTGGCGTCCATGGCGTGAGGCCAAGGCCGCGCCATGGCGTCCACACAGTCGGACGTCCACAATGTGTGACGACCCCATCGTGGCGAACACAAAGAGGCGACCGCTGTGGCGACCAGCGGTACGCCAAAGGGTGCTAGAGGCGTGTCTGGGTAAGCCGAGGCTTGACAGCCACCATCGAGGCCTTGTGGCCACCTGTGAGGCTTGTGAGCCATCTCGAGCGAGCCTACATGGGCGGTGGGCGCGAGGAGGTAATGGACCTCTGACGCATCACAGAGCTCGAGATGACAAGCGTGGCGGAGCTGAGCAGCAGAGCCTGTACAGGCGCCCGCCCTGTCAGCCCGCCCTGCCCTCGCCCCGCCCCCCCCGCCCGCCCGCCGGTGGCGGGCCCGTCCTGGCTGTTCCCTTGCAGGAATTGGCACTGGACGAGAGCTGGGGCGGCGTGAACGTGACATACCTGAGCTGGGCCGGCGTGAACCTAACAAGGTGCACCCAGTTACCGCTGAGCCGCGAGGCGAAGGCAACATGTTTTGGGGTGGGGGCAGGGTCGACCGGGCTCCCCACACCAGACATGGGTACCAAGGTGCACCGCATCCCCTGCTGCTCCGACATTTGTCGAGCTCAACGTCTCTACCTGTGGCGCGGACCGACGCAACTGCGGAGGTGTTAATCGCTGTCGCCAAACAGCCAGGCGGAGGGCAACCTCGTCAGGAGGCTAGAGATCTCCCTTCCACCGAAGGGAGGATCGCCCTGCCACAGCTTGCGAGACGTTCAATTTGAGCATTCGGGCCACATGCGATGGGATCGATGTGCGATTGGAGCAGCAACTACACGCCCGGGGCAGCTACGGCCGCCACCTCCTACCGGGCGGCGACCCCAATTTGTCGATGGGCCTTTATGAGACAACCTGGGACTCCACTCCGGCAGCCGGCGCGATGGGCCTGTTTGAGCGCCGACGCCGGGGTCGTGTGGCGATGTGCCTCGGGAGCTCCAGACGCAGCTCTCGGGGCACGCCAACCCAGGAGATTTAAAGGACCAATCAACAAATACAACCAACGATCAGCTGGAGAACTCGGACGCGATGGATAATCGGAGATAGCCGCGCAGCGGCTATGTAGGTTATCCAACAACGTGAGGAGAGGGGAACAGCAAGCATATCACGTAAACGCCGAAAGCGCGTCGCCGTCGGCTCGCAGCTTCTCGGGCTGCTTGCTCAACCCCATCGTCCGAGTCGTGCGCAATCTCGCGTGACCCACCCTCCTCTTCCCTTGCACGCGAGTGTTCTCTGATTGTATGTGTGGACAGGGAGTGTCCTGTCCTCGGGCCTGTTTGAGCGCCGACGCCGGGGTCGTGTGGCGATGTGCCTCGGGAGCTCCAGACGCAGCTCTCGGGGCACGCCAACCCAGGAGATTTAAAGGACCAATCAACAAATACAACCAACGATCAGCTGGAGAACTCGGACGCGATGGATAACGCAGCGTCCAGCGACCTTCATGCCACCTCTCGTTCTTCCCACTCTCGTCCTCGTTCTCTCTCGTACTCCTGCTGTTTCACCCTCTGACTCATCGCTCTCCTCGGCCTCATTCTGAGACGCCGCTGCCGTCTGCCTTGCTCTCGCTGCTTCTCTCGCCTCTCTGCGTAACTCCGCCCTCCTCGCGGCATAATTTGGCCCCTGGAGTTTATCGAGCTCCCCTCGCGCAAGGACCACATTTCTGACTCCCACTCCGATCATTTGCCTCCAAGTCATGTCGTTGCTCAGGTCCACTCTCTCTTCGAACACTTGTGCCTTCACGGATGCGTGTCGGCGCTGGGGTCCCCTTCGGGTGCATCGTGACAGCTGACGACGGGATTACCACTGGTGTTTCGTCCTCCTCGGAGTCGTCTTCCCCGGCTTCCTCTCGTTCGGCTCTACGTTCATTAACGTTCATCGTGGCTCACCCTCCATGCCGTGAACAGGCGCCCTATCCATCCTATGTTCTTCTCTCGCACGACACTGGGTCTGGGCACGGGACTGGGACAACAACTGTAACACTCTCTCTCTCGAGGTTCTCGAGGTGGATATCCTTTGGCCGCGTTGGGTAGCGAGGATTGGTGTGACGCGATCCACGCAGGCGTGTTTTCTGGCGGCCGACCGTCAGTGCACGGAGTTGCCCCTTCTCCGACTGCCCCGGCTAGTTCCCGAGTTTCGCGGGAGTGACCCCATGCGTCAAACCCGAGACCTAGCGCGGGTGGGTTGGAGGGAGCTCGCCACTCTCTCGGGACTGGCGCGCACTGGCACTAACACAGGTGCACCACGGGTAAAATTCGTCTCTCTCCTCTGCCCGTGCCTTGGTCTTGTCGTTGTTTCGCACCCATGTCTGTATGGCGATCGAGGCTGCCTTCCCCACTACCTGTAGTTCACTCGTCACCTCTCCTGCAAGCTCCCCTCTCTTTCTTTCGGGTATGGAGTCCGTCAGTGCTGGCAGCGTGCAGGCAATCACGGGCGCTATTTTGTCGTACTCCTCTTTTCGGCGAGCGCTCCGAATCTAGACCCCAATGCCTTTACCAAGTAAACGAATCGGCCCTTTCAAGTGCTCAAGTGCTCAAGTACTCGAGTAAACGCGCGACGCGCGAATTCTTCTCCCAGCCTGCCTGGCCCCATGTCGGACCAGAAGCCTTTGCGCTTTGGCCTCAAGCGACGCCAGCTGCGCACGCTCGCCCAGCGACAGCGAGACGCCGTCCGCCCGCGCCAGCCGTCGATCGCCACGGCGAACGGCGCGCTGTCGCATTCTTGGGAGGACGATGAGACACCCGACCGCGAGGAGGCAGCCGCGCGCGCAATGCTTCAGAGGTTGGAAGCGCGGCTGCGCGAATCCAGCTCGTCCACGAGCAAGCTCGCCTCGCCCTCCAACGGCGGCGGCACTAATGGGCGTCTCGCAGCCGCTGCGCCGCGCCGCGGAGAGTGCCTGCGGCTGACGCTGCTGCCGACGCATCTGCTCATCGAGGATGTCGACCTCGCGCTGCCGTACTCCGCGGAGACGAACCGCTTCCTGCGCTGCGTCGAGGCCGGTCGACTGCCGCTGCTGCAGCTGCGCTCGAACCCCGCCCTCTGGGCTCTCTGCGAGAAGCGCTTCATCGAGGGCTGCCTGCCGGTCGAAGTTTCGGACCGGCGGTCGCCAGAGGCAGAGGCGGAGGCTGCGGCGAGACGCGCCACCGGGGGAGGGGAGAGCGGCACGACGCTGGCGTGCCTCGTGCCGGATCGCGAGACCCTCCTCCAGGAGCTCGCGCTCCGCTCGGAATCCGCGGCGGCGGCGGGCGCGCCGTGGTCAGACGAGCTGCTGCTCGAGACCGAGGCGGCGCTGCTGCTCGCGACGGCGCCGCCTCCGTGTCTGCGTGCTGCCGAGGCGGGGCCCGCAGCCGCGGCGCCCCTCGGCGTCATCGGCCGGCTCGCCAACGCGCTCCAGTTCGACCGCCTCAAGCTGCACGCCTACCCGTGCCGCTTCCCGCCGACGGCAGCGGCGCCTCGAGCTCGCGCGGGCCCTTCCGCCGCGCCGCCATCGCCGGGTGCGGCCGCGCCGCCGGCAGCAGACGCGGCGGCGGAGAGCGGCGGCGGCTCCTTTGCGCCGCTGCGCCTCGCGGCCGCGCGCTTCGGCCCCGCCTCGTACCGCCCGCCCGCCCAACAGCCCCGCACGCCAAAGCCGCCGAAGCGGCCTCCGAAGCTGGAGCCTCCGGGCCGCGCGCCTTCGCCCGCGACGCCGGGGGGGACGGTTCCGGGGCTCACCCCGGGCATCAAACTCGCCGACGAGAGGTGGGACCTCGGGCCGATCGCTCCGACCGGGCCCATCAAGTCCTCTGCCCCGTCGCCCACGCCGAGCGGTCCGACCGGCGGCGGGAGAGGTGCGCCTGCCTCAGGTGCGCCTGGGCCGAGGCAGGCGGGGTCACCCTCGCCGACAGCGGAGGAGGACCGCGGCGGCGCGAGCTCGCGGATGAACGCGAACGTCTGCTTCCCCCTCCTCTCTCGCCTGAGCGCCATCCAGGCGCAGCAGAACCACCGCGTCGCCGAGAGTCTGCCGCAGGCGACCGAGACGCTCAACCGGCTCATCCTGGAGAGAAGGAGCGAGCACTCCAAGCGCGCGCAGACGCTCAACCACGTCGCGCGCAAAGTCGAAACGGAGCGCACACGCACGCGCCGTCGGCCCCGGCCCACGCCTCCAACCATCCCCTGCCCCCTTCCCTCTCCCCCCCCCTCCTCCCTCTTTTCTCACTCCTCCTCCTCCTCGCCGCAGATGGCGGGGGGACCGCTGCGGCCGGAGGCGCTCCATTCTCGAGACGGAGGCAAGTCCACCACACGCCCACCACACGCCCACCCCTGGCGCCACGCAGGCGCTCTTCGTCAAGACGGCAGCAGACCAGGCGAGGAGGCGTGCGGCGGAGGCGGCGACGCCCCTCTCCGCCTCGCAAGTGATGCAGGCGGCGCCGCCGGCGATCAAGCGGCAGCGGAGCGGCAAGGCCAAGGAGGAGCCGCTCAGCTACACGGAGGAGCTCGCCGTCCGCTGCACCGAGGGCCCAAAACAGAGGGGCGCCCGGATAATGGGGAAATCCTTCCTTTTTTCTTAAAGGGGGGAAAAACCCCCGGGCCCCCCTTTTTTCCCCTTTTAAAAAAGCCCGGCCCCCCCTTTCCCCCCCCCCCCCCCCTTTCCCCCCAAAACAGGTTCGAGGCGGAGGTGACGGTGACGGATCGTGGCGGAGCAGTCACCCGCGCGGCGCCCCCCCCCCCCCCCCCCTCTCTGCGCGGCGGTGGGTTTCGGCGGTGGGCGGCGCCTCGTCATCCCGCACCGCCCACCCGCTCTAGGCACATCTCTTCCTGCGAGGCTTCGCCGACGCGAGCGTGTTTTACCGAGAGTGGGAGGCGATGAAGCGAAAGGACGCCTCGGGCTCGGTCGCGATCACGCCGCCCCCCGTCCGCGCGCCCAGCCTCGGGAAGCGGCAAAACTCGAGCTCGGCGCCGTACGCCACCGCCACTGCCGCTCGCAGCGTCAACGGCCGCGCCGGCCCGAAAGCCGCGCGCGGCGGCGGCGGCGGAGGCGGAGGCGGAGGCGGAGGCGGAGGCGGAGGCGGCGGTGGGTGCGGCGGCGGCGGGTGCGGCGGCGGCGGCGGGTGCGGCGGAGGGGGAGTGGGCGGGTGCGGCGGAGGGATGGGTGCGAGCGGGATGGGCTGCGGCGGAGCAGTCGGCGGCTACAGCTGCAGCGGGATGGCCTCGCCCTCGATCGAGACTGGCGACGCTTTCGGCTCGTCTGGGTTTGGCCTTCCCCCGCTGGTGGCGCAGCACGGCGCGAGCAGCGGCGCAGGCCGGCAGCCTCTCGGGCAGTGTCCTAACGGCGCGCCTCTTGTCTGCAGGAGGCCACGAGCTAGGCGGGGTCGGGGCGCACCAGCCGCCGCTCGGGCGCCAGTTGGACGAGCGGCACCGCCAGCAGCAGCAGCAGCAGCAGCAGCAGCAGCAGCAGCAGCAGCAGCAGCAGCAGCAGCAGCAGCAGCAGCAGCAGCAGCTCCGGAAGCACAAGGAGGCCGTGGCGGTCCAGCAGCCGATGTGCTCGGGCATGCGCCTTGGGCAGACTGGCGCGCCGCTCGCCGCTCTCTCCTTGACCACTTTAGGGCCGTTGAGTGAGGTTTGGGGTGAGAGTAGGCGACTCGCCAGGCCACCCGCTTGTGCAGCCACTCCCGGGCCAGCGGCACGGGCAGAAGCGGCTATGGGGCTGACGAAGCTGCTCGAGCGCACGCCGTACGAGGACGTACACCACCCACTCAGTGCTCTCACTGGAGACCGTTCAGTGTGACGCCGTTTCGCGTTCGGTGGCGGCGGAGGGTGGCAGGTGGGGGTCGAGAGACGAGAGTCGAGAGACACTGTGCACACTCTCCAGACCACGCTCCGCCGGCTCTCTCCGCACGCCACTTCGGTCTTCGCGCAGCGTCGGGAGAATGCGTGTGTGCGTTGGTACGTCGCATACGACAACAAACACAACACCCTATGCTGCCTCTATGCTGCACGACACAGTTATCAGGGGGGGACGAGCCGGGGGTGTCCGCTGTCCCCGCTCGACGCGCGCGACCGAGGACCGTGACGACCCGCGCGCACACACGTGTGTGGAGTGGCGGCGCGCGGCGGCGTGCGTGCCGCTCGTTTAGCTGACCTTTGTCGCGCCCGGCCAGTGTGTCATGGCCACCGCGTCCCGGCTTCTCCCTTCTCCCCCTCCATCTAGTACCGCTGTCACGCCGCGGCCTGTCTGCCCATGGCGTCGCTACTCGTCGTTTCGTCCGCGCACCAGCGGGGCACCTGCGAGGGTGTGTGGCGGGCGAGTGTGTGGCTCGTACGGGCGTACCGCCCGCGGTGCAGCGCCTCGCACCTCGAGAGCAATCTCCTTCTCCACGTCCGCCCCCGGACCGACGGCACGAACCTCGTACCTGCGGAGCCGCGCATTCCCTTCTATTCTCTTGAACCTCGTACCGGCGGGGAAGAGGTGCAGGGAAGAGGTGCGCCGTCGCCCCGGGGGCGGACGTGGAGAAGGAGATTGCTCTCGAGGGGCGAGGCGCGGCACCGCGGGCGGGTCGGTCGGTTGAGGCAAAAACTTCGCCGGGCAAAAAATATTGGAGGTGGTCTGGGGGGGGGGGGGGTGAAAC
>NW_005199530.1:64376-90910 GCF_000372725.1 Emiliania huxleyi CCMP1516 | reverse complement strand
CCTGTCGCCGGGCTGGGCAGCAGGACGACAGTGAGCACTCGCACGCGCGCGCTCCGGCTGTCGCCACCGACGCGGCAGGACGACGATGAAGCGGTGGGACTGGAGCGCGGGCGCGCACTGGAGCTTGAGGAGCAGAGACACCTGCAGGGCCGGAGGGCCGCCTCAGCCGCGTGCGGGGCAGGGTGGGACGGCACTCGGTGTGCTGCGAGCACCGCGGGAGAGACAGAGAGCATCGCACGCAGCCGCACCATCGTGGCCTCGCTTAGCGCCTCGCCGCCGCACGCCTTTGCCAGAGCCGCCTCGAAGGCCGCCTCCCGGTCGCCGCCGTCGGCGGGCGGTGGCAGCGCTGCCGGCGGTGCAGGAGGCACCAGCAAGTGGATCCCGCCCGCAGCGAGCGCCCGGCCATAGTCGCGCTTGACCTACCGTGTCAAGCCGGCTCGGCGGTGCAGATGCGCACCGTCTCTCTTGCGCTCTGACGCTCGGAGGGCGATACCTCCTCCTCCCCTCCGACGTCCCCTCTCTCGAGCTGCACCGTCCCCTTGGTTTGCAGTCCGCCTGGCGGCGGAAGTGCCGGCGGCACGCCACGATAGACGCAGCGATGGAAGTACGTGGCAGCGGCCAGCCCCGCGCCCAGAGTGACGAGCAGCGTCGTCCAGTCGAGGTTGCTCGGGTCGATGGAGTGCAGGGACATTTATGTATGTGTTGGGCCAGCGCCCACCAAGCCACGCCGGCGACAGGGTTCCGGCTCCTAGCCGGATAGGGGGTCTGTTGACTGGCTGGCCCCTGTTGATGTGAACCGCGAATGGCAGTTATCCGTTGTACGGACGTCGTCGCGGCTCGCCTCTGCCGCGGCGGCTGCTGCGCGCACGCGGCGGCGCCGCTCTCTCGCGAGACGGCTGGCGACGCGGCTCGCCGCCGACGTACGCTGCGCTCGTCCGACGGTCCGCAGCGTGGCGTGCGCGGCGCTGCGCGCCGCTCTGCGAGCGCTTCTGCGCCTGCACTGCATGTCTCTGTTGCTGCTGGTGGTGGTGATGGTGCTGCTGCTGGTGGACATGCTGCTGCTGGCGCGGCGCGGCTCTGCGACTGGGCTCGACGAGCGCGTCGCGAGCATCTGACGCGGCGGGCGGCGTCGGGCAGGTGCGCTTCTTACTCTGGTGGTGGTGGTGGTGCTGCTGCTGCTGCTGCTGGTGCAGATGCTGCTGCTGGTGCGGCGCGGCTCTCCGACGCGACTCGATGCGCGCGTCGTGACAATCTGACGCGGCGGGCGGCGTCGCGGGCGGCAGCGGTGGGTCCCCGTTTTCGGCCGCCGCGGCCGGAGAGCACCCCCGTCGCCCCCGGGGGCCCGTCGACACCCCAGGGTGAAGGCACAAGTGTTCGAAGAGAGAGTGGACCTGAGCAACGATATGACTTGGCGGCAAATGATCGGAGTGGGAGTCAGAAATGTCGTCCTTGCGCGAGGGGAGCTCGATAGACTCGAGGGGCCAGGATATGCAGCAAGGAGGGCGGAGCTGCGCCGAAAGGCGAAAGAAGCCGAGAGAACAAGGGAACGGCAGGCGGCGGCGGCGGCGCAGAACGAGGCAGAGGAGAGCGACGCGACAGAGGAAGAAGCGACAAGGGAGAGCACAACGAGAAGGGGGAGATCGCGAGGTGGCACGAAGGTTGCAGCGAGAATCGGAGAGAGACTGCGAAGTGAGATAGGAAGAGGCGGACGCCCAAGGGTGGGCGACGGCTAGCGCACCACACCCCTCTCCTTAAAATCCCTGTGTGGTGGCGGCGTGCCGTTCTCCCATCCCTCCTTTGGGTTATCACTTTTCTTTCTTTCTTTCGGCAAGGGGACGTGCTGGAGGCGAGGGGGGAGCAACCGTCGCAACGGGCGAGCACGTCCCGAGCCGGGGCGACAGCAGTGGATCGGCCTCCCCCGACGCGGATCATGCCAGGAAGGGCTCGAGACAGCCCGGAGAGATTCGTGCCGGCAGCAGACAGGGTAAGACTCCGACAGAACGCGATCCGAGAAGCCGAGAGGGATCGTGAGGCCACGGTGGCGGGCGAAAAGGCGGTCCTGGCGGAACTGAGGGCGATCGGTCTGTCGCTCACAGCCAGCTACAGGCCAGTGCAGGCACGGGAAGTGCGGGGACTGGCTGAACGACTAATTGGCTCGACGGACCTTGGGCAGGTGTTCCGGTGGGGGGGGAGGACTACCTCGTCAACGACATTGCACCTACTTCCCCCCCCCCCCACCACCACCACCACCTACCTACCTATTGCGGGGCCCTCTGGGGCGGTCAAAACCGGACCTACCTACCTATTGCATAGGGTCTAACCGTGGAAAAATGACCCCCTAAAGGAGCCGGAACCCAGCTGGGTCCGCTGTCCGCTGACTGGGTGGGGCGGGCGTGGGTGTGCGTGTTTTGTACAGAAGCCCGCAGGCAGCTTGGTCGCGAGTTCGCTTCGCCTCATAGAGCAGCTGTCAGAGCAGCTACCCGCGCAGTCGATTCCCTACGTACGTAGGAGCGATGCTGCGCCTGGTCGCGACATCCTCGGTTCCTCGGCTCAGCTCGCGCGGCACGGCGCTGGCTGCGCGCCGCTGCTCTGGGGCGGCGCCGGACGAGCGCTCGCTATTTGAGCGGCTTCGCGATTCGATACGAACACCGCGGGCCGGAGTCCGCTCAGGCCGAAGGCTGGTCGGCACCGACGATCGTGGCAACCGATACTTCGTCATCCCGGCCGCGGTCCGCACGCACGGCGGAGCGGCAGCAGGCGAGGTCCGCGAGGTGGTTTTCCCAGACGACTACGATACGGCGGAGTACCATCCCTCGCATGTGCGCGCTGTTCTGCCTGTGGCGGGCGGTGACAGTCGCGATGGACCACGTATGGTGCATAGGTACCCGTCGAGTGGCAGCAGTGGCTCTCGAAGCAGGCGCTGGAGCCGCCCTCTGCCGCCGCCCTCGAGGCGCCGTCGGCCTCGCTCGAGCCGGCAGGGGAGCAACAGCAGCCGGCGGTGAGGGATCGGGAGGCCGCTCTGGCAGAGGAGCGCGCCATACTGGCGGGCAAGCGGGCGAGGGAGATGAGAGATAGCTGGCAGAGAGGGGCGGTGAGAGGAGGGGGATGAGCCTGGAGGAGCCAGGGCGGCGGTGCTAGGCCCGAATATGACGCGGGACGGAGAGGTCACAAGCAGGCGAGGGGCACGGGAGCTGACAGGGGAGATGGTCTCCGTGGCGGCGCGGTTGACTGGGCCGTCCTTGACTGATATTCGACGAGAGTCGAGCAGGATGATTTCGAACGCCTTTGCTCGGAGGACTTGTGTCAAGTTCATATGCGCGCGCGGGCGACCGGCCTGAGGTTTCCAGCGCGCAGCGGGCTGTCTCGGCTGACGGTGACGCGTGAAGTGCTGGCACTTAAACCGTAGCCCGATCACCATCGCCCACACGAAAAGACCACACGACGACAAAATCATGTCACGAGAACCACTACCCACAAACTCGCGCCGTGCCGCACATCCACATGCGCGCACTGCGCGCTACGCCAAGAAGGCCGCCAGCGGGGCGGAGGAGCAGATCTCGGGGAAAGCGAGGAGCTCGTCTAGCATGCGCTGCAGCAGCGCGACGCGCGCCGACACGATGGCCGGCGCCTTTGCGCCCCTGCCCGCGTGCCGCTTCTCGACGAGCAGCCGCGTCTTCCACCCGTCGACGCAGCCGCGCGCCTCTCGCGAGACTCGCTCGCCCGGCGCCTCGCGCCCGAGCCGGTTGAGCAGCTCGACGAAGGCGGAGAAGCGGCGCGTGCACGTGCGGGCCGGCCTCCGCTGCCCCTCCACCTCGAGCGAGTAGACCATGTGCGTGTCCCCGCGCCCGCCCGCAGAGACCTCCGCCGCGCCGGTGACGACCACGCGTAGCCCCGCCGGCGGGGCGGCGGGAGGCGCCCCCCCGCCGCCGGGCTGCGCGGCCGCCTCTGCGTTGAGCGACTCCTGAAGCGCCCACGCCAAGGCCTCGTCCTCGGAAGCGCCGTTCGCGGCGGCGGCGGGCGGCCCAACGTCCGCTGCTGCCGAGAGGGAAAGGGCATACGCGAGCTGCTCCTCCTCGCTCATCGCCTCGGGCGACGCCGTCGGCGGCGGCGGCGGCGAGCTCTCCATCGAGTTAGCGAGGGCGAGGGCGAGCGCCTCCTCCTCCGACATCCCGCCCACGCCCTGCCCCGCCGCCCCCTCGCCCCCCCGCTCTTGGGGCGCCCTCGCCGCCTCGCCAGCCGCACCGCCGACGCTCCCTCTCGCCGCCTGGCCGCTCGCCCCCAGAGACGCGATGGCGGGCGCCGCTCGCTGCCCAAAGAAAGCGCCGAGGAACCCGCCCCTCGCCGCCGCGGGCCGCGGGCCGCCCGGCGTGGTCGGCGGCTGCGCCACCTCGGTGGTCGCCGCCGCCGCCGCCGCAGCTGCCGCCGCCGCCGTTGCCGCCGCAGCCGCCGCCGCCGCAGCCGCAGCGGCCGCCGCGCCGCCTGCGTCGTCCGCCTCCGCATCGCGCGCCGCGGCCACCGGGGATGGCGGGTCTGCCGGCGCGGGCGTAATGGCGTGCCGCTCCTCCGCCTCCGCCTCCTCCGCCGCCGCAGCCGCGTGCGCTAGCTCTGCCCTCGCCGCCGCCATCACCCGCGCCGCGGCAGCCTCTTCGCTCGGCTGCCGGAGGTGCGCCGCCGTGCCAGCCTGCGGAGCCGCCGCCTTGTCCCCTCCCGAATGAGCCCTGCCCGCGGCCGCCTCCCCGCGCGACTCAGCTGACGGGGCGGCGACGGCGGCGTCGAGCTCGTCCAAGACGACCGACGCCTGCTCCACAAACGCCGCCGCGGCGCGCCGCTCTCCCTCGCGCTCCTCGCCCCGGTGCCGCGAGTTGCGCGCGCGCTCGGCCGCGGCTGCGGCGCGCGCCTCGCTCCGCCGCTGCTTCTCCTCGATGCTGGCCGCCTGCCGCAGCGACACCTCGTGCTGAAGCCGCGCTCGCATCGCCTCGCGCTCCACCCGCGCGGCGGCTCGCGAGTCGGCACGGCTCCCTCCCCGCCGGCCGTCGGCGCAGGAGGACGTGACGGATCCCGTCTCCGAGTAGAGGGTCGAGCCAGAGTCGCTGCGGCGGAGCGTCGGCGGGGCGCCGCCTTCGAAGGGCGACGAGGGCGCAGCGGCTAGCGGCGCCCCGGCGCCCGCGCTGCCCTCCTCCGTGCTGCCCTCCTCCTCCCTGCCGCCCTCTCCCAACGAGCCCCTCGCCCCCTGCCCAGAGGACTCCGCCGGTGGACCCGCTGCCAGCCCCTCCGCCTCCTCCGCCTCCTCCGCCTCCTCCGCCTCCTCCGCCTCCACCGCCTCCTCCGCCTCCACCGCCGCCGCCTCAAAAGCTATCGCTGCCGCCGCCGCTGCAGCCACCGCCGCCGCAGCCACCGCCGCAGCCGCTTCCCTCGCCGGCGACCGCTCTCCCCGCGACGCCTCCCCGCCCGAAGCACGGACGGACTCCAGTGCGCAACCAGCGCCGCCGCCCTCCTGCTCCTCCTCCTCCACCACCACCACCACGCCCTCCACCTCCGATGCGGGCCCCGCAGGCTCCTCCTCCTCCGCTGCCGCCTCCGCCGCAAGCGCTTCCTCCGCTGCCCTCTCCTCCACCTCTTCCCCTCCCAAAGCTGAGCCGCCCTCCTCGGCGCTGCCCTCCTCGCTCCTCCCGGAAAGCATCGGCGGGGGCAACGGTGCCAACTGCGGCGCCTCCTCGAGCTCTTCCTCTCCCGGCGCCAGCACGGGCGTCTGCGAGAGCTTCGCTGCGCGCGCCGCGAGCTCCGCGGCCGTAGAGGAGGGGCGGGCCGCCGGCGCGGCTGAAGGGACGAGAGGTGCAGCGGGCGGTGTAGCGGGAGTGGGCGGTGCGGGCGGCTGCACCGGCGCCGGCGTGGGAGGCGGTGCCGGCGGCGGTGGATCGGGCAGACGGCCGCGCGCCGCGCGCCACGCCGCCTGCAGCTCACTCGCCGCCGCCTCGCGCTGCCAGAGGGGGGCGGCCCTCTTGTGCTTTGGGCGCGCTGGCCGCCTCACCAGCAGCGCGAGGGAAGGGCCGTACCGCTGCGCGAGGGAGGCGGAGAGCACCGCCTCGGACACAGCCTCGCACGTGTAGAGCGGCTCGCCGTCCACCGCGCAAACCACGTCGCCGCGCCTGAGCCCCGCCGCCGCCGCCTCCGAGCCCTGCTCGACCGACTCGACAAGGGCGACGCCGCGGCGGTCGCTCAGCGACAAGCCCGGCTCCGAGGCGGGCTGCAGGTAGAGCTCGAGCGTGGAGTGGGCAGGGCTTCCGTGGTGGACGAGCGCTCGCTCCGCCTCTCCGCCGCGCCAGCCCGCCGCCACAGCCTGCTCGACCTTTCCGTACGAGAGGAGCGCCTCGACCTCCGCAACCCGCCGGCCGGCAGGAGCCTCTCGCCCCGAAGCAGGCTCGGCGGGGGTCGCGCCGAGCGCCCTGCCGGCGGAGCGGAGCCAGACCGGCGTCCCGTCCGCCGGACCAGCGTCACGTTCGGGCGGCAGCTCGTTCGGCGCGGCAGCGGAGCGCGGCGGCGCGTCAGCAGCCAGCGCGCGAGGCGAGACCGGCGCGGCCGACGGAGCGATTGGAAAGCTGTTGCGGACGCCGGGGGGGGGCGGGAGGCTGCCGTAGCCGCCGCCGGCAGACGCGGCCGCCGCTAGCCCGCCCGCGCCGCTCTGCGGGCCGCAAGCTGGTGCGGGAGGTGAGATCTCCCCATATCTCCCCATATCTCCGCAAGCTGCCTCGGGAGGTGAGCGGCCGGGGTAGGAGGGGGGGGCGGGGTAGGAGGGGGGCGGCGCCCCTCCTCCCTGCGCAGCGGGGTAGCCCGTAGAGGGGTAGCCCTTCCGAAGCCAGCTCGGGCCGGCAGGCGGAGGCGCGGTGCCGGGGTACGGCGCCTGTTGCGGCGGCGGCGGAGGCGGAGGCGGCGGCGTCTCGTGCGGCGGCGTCGCTGGGAGTGGCTGCGAGGGAGGGGGCGGAAGGTCGCGAGGAAGAGAGGGGGCGAGGAGCGGCTGCGGCGGCGGAGTGGCGTGCGTGGCGGCCGGCAGTACCGCGGCCGGGCGTACCGCGGCCGGGAAGACGGGCGTCGCAAACTGAGCGGTCCAGTCGAGCGGGTTGCGCTGCTCTCCTCGGAAAGAGATCAAGTCCTCCGACCCGTTGGAGGAGGTCCGCGCGGCCTCGGGCGCCGCTGCAGCGAAGGGCTGCGTGTCCGGGTGTAGGGGGGTGGCGAGGTTGCCGGTCCGAGGCGGAGGCGGGTCGGGCTCAATCTCGATCAGCTTTGCAACCCTCGGCGGCTGGTGGGTCGAGCGGCGGCGCGAGGCGAGGAGCCCGCCGGCAGAGAGGCTGTCTGACGAGATGCCCCCTCCTCCGCCCTCCGGAGGGGGCTCGCCGTCGGGCCCGGGCCGAGGGGCGGCGGGGGCGACGCGCGGCGGAAAGAAAGGCGGCGGCGGCGGGAGCGTGCCAAGCGGGCTCGCCAGGGCCGACGCCGGAATGCCAGACCGTGCGGGGGGACGCGGCGCGGCTGCGGCTGCCGGAGGCTGCGG
Organism: Emiliania huxleyi CCMP1516; assembly: GCF_000372725.1. Taxonomy (NCBI): domain Eukaryota; phylum Haptophyta; order Isochrysidales; family Noelaerhabdaceae; genus Emiliania; species Emiliania huxleyi. Next base: position 83,367 of record NW_005199530.1, on the reverse strand, counting down.
CTGCGCCAGAGGAGGCGGCTGGAAGGAGGTGGCGGGCGCGAAAGCGAGGGGTGCATCGGCGGGCGGCGGCGGCGAGTGGTATGCGCGAGGCGGTGGCGCTGGCGCTGGCGGCCCTTGCGGCGGCGAGGGAGAGGAAAAGGAGGCTCGCGCAGGAGGAGGCGCGAGGGGAGCTGCCAGAGGCCGGCCGGGTGGCTGCGGGGGCTGGTGCTGGCGAGGCGGATGGTAAGGGAGCGGCTGGGGCTGGGACGGCAGCGGCTGCCGAGGCGGCTGGTAAGGCGGCGGCGGCGGCGGCGGCGACGAGAGCCGTGCGGCCGGCGCGGGCTCTGCCTGCCGGGACGCCCACAGCGCATACTCGAGGTGCTCCTCCTCGGTCATGTTTGCTGTCGGGGGCGGTGGAGGACGCGCCGGCGGAGGAGGCTGAGCCTCGAGCGACTCTCGGATGGCGCGCTGCAGCTCCTCCTCCTCCCTCTCGGCAAGGCTGTCGGATGGCGGCGGCGGCGGCGGCGGCGGCGGCAGCCCGGGCGGCGGCGTAGGTGGGTAGGACCGTGGGGCCGGATACGCCGGCCTTCCCTGCATCGCGTACCCCGACGCACGCGCTGGTTGAGCGAGAAGTCGCCGAAAAAGATCCCGCGAACCCCAGCGTGGCCTTTTTAGCCCGAGAGCCCGACACGCTATCCGATCGCGGCGCACGGCTGCCCTGGGACAGAAATAATTTTGAACCCTCCCGCTCACACCACACACAGGCACGGCACTGGCGCGCACTGCCACTGGCATTGGCCTGCACAAGCTTTTCCGGCAAACAAAAAGGATAAAGTATTATCCTAACGGTGTGGGGGCGCGGAGGGCTTGTTGGCGAGCCAAAATGGTGTTTTCCGAGGCGCTGCGCTAGGCTCAGAGCGAGTTCGCGCTGCGCTAGGCTCAGACGGCGAGTTCGCGCTGCGCTAGGCTCACAGATGGCGAGTGCGCTGCGATAGATTTGCGCTGCGATGAAAAGACCCCGCTATAGGAGCCGATAACCCAAGGGAGGAAACGCAGCGTTTTCTTCTTGCGTCCAACTCCGGCAGTTGGTCCACCAGCATGGCAGCCTCCAGCGACCCGGCCGCCAGAAAACACGCCTGCGTGGATCGCGTCACACCAATCCTCGCTACCCAACGCGGCCAAAGGATATCCACCTAGGTAGGTAGGTAGTAAGGTGAAGAACAGCCAGGCTCGGACTGGACACCAACGCGGTATGGGTGGACGCTAGACAGATGATGACGACACGCACGAGCGACACACAGACACAAACAAGCTCACAAGACACACAGCCAGCTGGCTGCCACACACCCTGAGTCGGCGTACACATAACTCAGGACCACATCCTCCCTGTCGCCCCCCCCAGCACTCCACGGTGCCAAGGGCACAAACAAGGGCACAATTCAAACAACAGACGACAGGAAGTGATATGTGAGGCTAGAGCAGCATGCTCCACCTCTAGCAATCTCGCCGGCCGGCGAGGCACGGACGAGACCGTGTGTGGGGTCTAAGTGAGGTGTCTATGGACGCTCTCCTCACGGGCTAGCTGCCTACGGCTAGCCCTATCTCGCCTCGAGAACCTCGAGAACCTCGAGAAAAAAACCCCTGTTTTTTCCGCTTTTGGCCAACAGTCGCCCTGTCGCCCTCTCGGTGTGCGTCCTTGGGTCGATATGGCGACTCCGGGACGCGTCATCATAAAGATGTCGGTGCGTATACCGGACGGCCGCGAGGGCACGATCCACGTCTTTCCGGGCGACGACCCGCATGTTCTCGCGACAAAGTTCTGTGCGAAATACAACATCCCGGAGCGGGTCGCGATGGTCGAGCGCCACGTCGCCGAGAACATGCGAGCGCTTATGCCCGGAGGGCAGCCCGGAGGGCAGTCCAACGCCTCGCCGGCGGAAGAGGCGGCTGCGGCGGAAGAGGCACCTGCGGCTGAGGCGCCGACCGACGTTGACCTCGAGCGCAGCTCGGCCGCCTCGCCCGACCCGTTCGGATCCGCAGACAGCGGCGATGAGTCGGCGCTCGCGCTGGCCCCGGCATCGCAGGCCGACACGGGCGCGCGCGCGCGCGAGCTGGCTGTCGCTTGGGCCTCGCAGCGGTCCGGTACGTGGTTGCGCAACCAGGCCTTTTACCGGCTTCGCGCGCACACGGCGGCGACCCGCGCGGCGCGGCGCGAGGCGAGCAAGGACCAGCAGCTCGCCGAGCTGCACGCCGCCAACGGCCGCATCGCCGAGGGCCTCTTCCGGGTCTCGACTGCGACGTCCGACGCGGAGGCGGACGCGGCTCGCGAGGCACTGCAGCAGAGCCTCGCGCCGAACTACACGGCGCGGCTCGCGGCGGACGTGGCGCGGCGGCGAGGGACGCAGCTCGAGGCGGTGGCGGCGCAGCTCGGCGCGTGGAATGCCGCCGACCGCGACTGGCGCCTAGTGCGGAGAGCGCTGGAGGGGTGGGCTGCGCTCACGGGGAGCGGGAGGCGGCGCGGCGCCGCCGCCCAAGCCCTCGCCGCCCAAGCCCTCGCCGGCCCCGCCCGTGGCGGTGGCGAGGAGGGCGGCGAGCGGGCGGAGGCGGAGGCGGAGGCGGCGGAGCCGGCCGAGGCTGCTGCTGCTGCTGCTGCGACCGCTGCTGCCGCTGCTACTGCGGCGGAGGAGGAGGAGGAGCGCGTGCAGCTACGAAGGCAGCTCGGGGAGGCGATGGGGCTGGTGGCGCGCGGTTGGAGGGAGAGGCACGTCTGCGGCTGAGCCGGGTGTGTGCCCGGGGGGTAGGCGAGGTCGATGGTCGAGGCGCGTGACGCGGAGCTAGCGGAGCTGGTCGCAGAGCTCGTGCAGGTGTAGCCGAGACATGGCCGAGACATGGCCGAGAGATGGCCGAGACATGGCCGAGAGATGGCCGAGAATTGGCCGAGAGATGGCCGAGAATTGGCCGAGAGTCAGCCGAGCTTCTCGCGGAGCTCGCGCAGGCGAAGCTGCAGAACGCCGAGCTGTCGGGAGAGCGGCTCGTCGAGGGGAAGGCGCTGATGCTGCTGCAGCGCGAGGTGTCGCAGCCGGCGATGCCGCAGCCAAAGGCGAGCCGCGCCTCCTCCAAGCGGAGTAAGCAGCGGCGCGAGTCCCCGGCCAGCGTCCGGGCCGGGCCTCCCGCGGTGATGGAGGCGAGCTGCGATTTGGGCAGCGGCGACGCTGAGCACAAGTAGACTCGCTTCTTCAAGGCGCCGGACTTCACCGCAGCGCAGTTTTTGTGCTGACATGTTGTGTGTTTCCTCTTGCGCGCGTGCACATTGTGTGGCTGATTTAGAGTTAGCAGGTCGCCACGCTCGGATGTGAGAGACGCCACGGTAGACGTACGATTGTCGATTGTGGTTCTCTTATACTACGCTAAAATCTACTTTGCGCCCGGCATCGGCCATCGCGGAAGTTTGACCCCCCCCCCCACCAGTAGCCCAGTTGACAACACCCGCCTCCCATCTCGTCTCTAATAATAGCGCCGGCCCGGACCCCGGTGTTTCCCGCCGAAGAGGCGAAGACTGATCAAGGCGCGTTCGCAGTGCGCAGGGGCCCCATCGCGGCCTCGCCCTCTCCCCTCCCTTGCAGCGTGGCGAGGTCTCTCTGCACGAGCTCCATCATCGCCGCCTGCCTCCGCCGTGTCTCCTGCACCTCCCACAGCCGCTGCGAGAGCTCCTTTTCCGACGCGGCCAGCGCCTCGTCCTGCTGCCGCAGCACCGCGAGCTCGGCCGCCCGCTCCACCGCCTCCGCGCGCTTCTCCTCCTCCTCCTCCTCCGCCGACGGACCTCCCTCTGCGGGTCTGTGTGTGACCGCCGCAGAGACAGTCGCCTCCCGCAGCAGGGACGTGTTTTGCAGCACCAGGTGGAAGATGCCGCTGCCCGGCACGTGGATGGTGCCCGGAGGCGGCGACCCGGCGGCCGTGTCGAGCAGAGTGGGCGGCAGGACGGCCTCGCCGCGCGACGGCAGCAGCGAGAGGACCAGCGATGGCTGCAGGCCGAGCGAGGAGCGAGACGCGTCGAGCAGCTGCACCTCGTACCGCACGAGGGAAGGCACCGGCAGCACAAGCGGCACGCGCAGCTCGGCGCCTATGGGAAGCTTCCCGTAGGCTCGGGCAGGGCTCCACACAGCAGCACGGGCGGCCTGCACAAGCTCGGAACCGGGCTGCAAGCTGAGCGCAGACGAGCACCACGCGGCGCGTGCCGGGGGCGGCGTCTGCCCCTCGAGCGCGCCGCCAAACGAGAGGCGGCCTATGGACATGTCTCGGACATGTCATGGACGTCCGCGACATGTCCAGCCGCCAAACGAGACGCGGCCCGCGCCGCCGTCCCCTCGAGGCGCGGCGCTGCTCGTCTGCGGCGCCTCGTCTGTCAGGTCGGCCGCGCCGTCGCAAAAGGAGACGGCGGTGCGCGAGACGAGGACGAGCTCGCCGTGGTCCATCTCGTGGTGGCCCGGCGTCGTCACCGCGACCTGCCGCGCCTGCTCGCGCCGCAGCGTGTACCCGCGCATCTGCAGCACCTCGGGGCAGCGGTCGTCCTCGAGCACTGTCGGAGAGAGGTCCTCGAAGCGCCAACCCTCGTTTTGCACCACGAGCGAGCGAATGTGCAGCGAGGCGCCGTCGGCGACCGAGATCTCGAGCGAGCCTAGGGCCGAGGCACCGGCGAGGGTGCGGCGGGAGACGCGCGGCGCCGGGAGCAGACAGCGCATGTTGCGCGAGCCGTCGAGCTGCAGCTCGTCGATCCGAATGTGGCGGCCGGTGACGAGCAGCGCACTCTTGCGCAGACGGAGAGCCTGTTCACAGCTCTTTCCACTCACAGCCCTTCTATTCACAGCTGCACTCTTGCGCGAGACGGAGAGCCGCTGCGGCGAGCCCAGCTTGCGAGCGAGGGCAGACATGCACGGCGCAAAGCAGGGCGAGAAGATGACGGCCGGCCTAGGCACAGCGGGAGCGCGCGTTCTCCGAAGGGGGGGGTGGCGGAGCAGGGGGGGAGCGGCGGGCGAGGCGGCCCTAGGGGGACGGAGACGCCGTGGAAGCTTCGCGGCTGCGGCGGGGCGACCTCTGCGCCGAGAGCACGCAGGGCGGAGGCGTGCGCGTTGTAGAGCGCGAACTCTGCGGTGGCAGCGGAGTAGGGAGGGATGCCCTTCGCGCTCAGCTGCGCCGCGGTCAGCCGGTCGTTTTTGGAGGGGAAGTAGCCCCACTCTGGCGGCACAGACGTGAAGCCGACGCCCAACCGACCTCCTTCGCACCCGTTGTCGCTTCCCCCGCCGCTGGCGGCTCCGTCTGCTCGCGCGCGAGGCTGCATCAGCCAGGCAATGTCCTGCAGCATGCACTCGAGATGAGGAGATATGGGGAGATATGGGGAGATGTGGGGGGATATGGGGAGATGCAGCAGCTCCTGCATCATGCACTCGAGCCGCGCCGGCCGCCTGAAGCAGCGCCGCTCCGCGTCGGCGTACTTCGGGTTGACGAACTCGCGCACCGCTCCTCCGGAGCCGCGCAGCGCCGCCTCATACTCGGGCAGAGAGAGGAGGATGCCGTTCGTGTTGCCGGGGTACACAGAGTAGCCGCTGCCGCTGTTGACGTCGCCGCCGCCTCCGCCTCCGCCGCCGCCGCCGCCGCCGCCGCCGCCGCCTCCCGCCGCCGCCAGCAGCGGCTCGAGCTGGTTGTACTCAACGGGCAGGAGCGGCAGGGTGAGGGAGCCGTCGCCGCGCTCCCGCTGGAGCGAGCAGAGCACGCCGAGGGCCATCCTCGCGCGGCGAGGCATCGCGACGAAGTTGACTCCGAGCCCGCGCGAGGCGGAGACGCCGAGGGCGGCGAGGTGCGTCGCGAAGTAGTTTGTGGACGAGTCCTGCAGCAGGTAGACCCACCGCCGCCCCTCGCGCAGCCAGCGGCTGGCGACGCCCGAGGTGTGCAGGAGGGAGTGGACGTCGCCGTGGCCGTGCGGCTTTGTGAGCAGCGAGTAGGCGTCGAGCGGGTCGAGCACGAAGGTGCCCGCGGCGTCGGCCAGCGCCGGCACCGTGCTCTGCTGCAGCAGCGTCACCTGCTCTGCCGCGAGCCCGAAGTGGTCGTGGGACGCGAGGAACAGCTCCGTCTTTGCGTGCGTGTCTGCCGACGTCATGATGAGGAAGGGGAGGCGGACGACGCGCCCGAGCCGCTCGGCGAGGAGATGCTGCAGCGCGCAGATGTGCGCCGCGTACAGCTGCAGCAGCGGAGTGCCGGTCGCAATTTCGCAAGGCAGCGCGAGCTTGATGCCGCTGAAGCCGAGCCGCTCGCCCAGCCCGCCCGCGGGAAGCACAAAGCAGAGACCGGCCGCCTCGCTGAGCCCGATCTCCTCGAACCGCCGAAACTCGCTGTCGACCGGGTAGAGCTTCGTCTCCAGCTCCGCGGCCGGCACCGTCGGCCGCCAGCCAGCGAGCGGGTTGACGGCCGCTGCCGACTCGGCGAGCAGCCGGCGCGCGTTTGCGACGTATGCACGCAGGCCGCCGGGGTAGCGCTGGTCAAGCCCGTGGCACTGCTCAAGAAACCGGGCCTTGTCCGGCTCGGCCTCGCCGGCGGGTGGCCAGGAGACAAAGAGATGAGCCTGGCCGCACTCGAGCAGCAGTTCCGCCACAGCGGCGTGACGCGAGCTGAGGCCGGGCCGCGCCGCCTCCAAGGCCTCGGCGCCGGCGCTGGCGGAACTGGATGCGGCGGGCGACGTGGCTGCCGGCGCTTTATGCGGTGTGTCGCAGTGGCAGGTGCGCGAAAAAGAATTTTGCGCGACTCCTCCCTTGGGTTGTCTGTTTTCTTTCTTTCTTACTCTCCTCGGGAGGTTGTCAGTCCCGGTAGGATATGTAAGAGCCACTAATGCAATTGTTGGCCACCTTATGCACATCCATGCCCACGGTCCGTAGGACGTCGCTGATACGTCGTGTATTTTGGAGAGAGATTTTTAAAGACCAACAAGATTCTATTTCTTCTTCTATTTTGGTGCCGTGTCAAGCCGGGTGGCGGCTCAGTGATGCGTCACGCATACGCCTCGCTTTACGCGTACAGACAGAAAGCGCGATCGGTGCTTTCAAATGTGCTGCGTATTATGCGCATGTCTTCTGCACCGATCGTTATACCACCGACGCCTTCTGGCCGCTACGCACCACGCACCACGCATCTGTTTTATGTAAGCTTTGCCAGAGAGGCTCTCTCGGGGTGCTACGCACGGTGTATTACGCACACGTCTAACGCAGTGGGATCGTAAATCGGGGCTGGGTGGGCCTATGACCGACGCATTACGCACATGCACTACGCTCTCGACCGTGAACGGCGGCGGAGAGGGGGTTACGCCTCATGTATTACGCATACGTCTGACGCATCGCTCGCCATGGGTGTCGGGGGGAGCTTACGTCCCACGTACTACGCACACGCATGACGGATTTGACTGAGAAGAGGCGGCCAGCAAGGGTTACGCCTCACGTATTACGCATACGTCTGACGCATCGGTCGCCATGGGTGTCGGGGGGAGCTTACGTCCCACGTACTACGCACACGCACGACGGATTTGACTGAGAAGTGGCGGCCAACACGGGTTGCGCCTCACGTATTACGCATACGTCTGACGCATCCGCCCCACCTAACCCCTAAACAACCCCTAACCGCTAACCCCTACCCCCTATCCCCCACCCCCTACCCCCTAACCCCCAACCCCCAACCCCCTAACCCCCTAACCCCTAACCCCTAACCCCTAACCCCTAACCCCCTAACCCCCTAACCCCTAACCCTAAACTTCGCGCTGCCGCTAGGGCTGCCATAAATTGGCGCTGCCGCTAGGGCTGCCATAAGCTGGCTAGGATTGTATGTGCGCTGGTAACAACAGACTCGGGCATAGCCCTCGACAGCCACCCCCTAACAACCTCACCCCCCCCCTTTATGTGCGCGCACTGGCGCTGCCGCTAGGGCTGCCATAAGTTGGCGCTGCCGCTAGGGCTGGTCTCCAAACACCTCTCCGACGCGCTCGACTACAGTCCAAATTGGACGGTGGACTATATGTCTATATGTCGTATTGGCGGCCATTTGCTCAGGCGTCAGAATGCTAATACACCGTGCGTAGCACCCCGAGAGAGCCTCTCTGGCAAAGCTTACATAAAACAGATGCGTGGTGCGTGGTGCGTAGCGGCCAGAAGGTCGGTGGTAACGATCGGTGCAGAAGACGTGCGCATAATACGCAGCACATTTGAAATCACCGATCGCGCTTTCTGTCTGCACACGTAAAGCGAGGCGTATGCGTGACGCATCACTGAGCCGCCACCCGGCTTGACACGGCACCAAAATAGAAGAAGAAATAGAATCTTGTTGGTCTTTAAAAATCTCTCTCCAAAATACACGACGTATCAGCGACGTCCTACGGACCGTGGGCATGGATGTGCATAAGGTGGCCAACAATTGCATTAGTGGCTCTTACATAGAGGGAGCGGACCGTGAGTTGAGGAAATCGGAGGACGCGACCCACTTCGCCACAGACGGTCCCGCGCCTCGCCGCTAAGACGGGTATACGACCGCGGCTCGTGTGCGTGTACCCGTCTTTGTCCGGAGTGAAAAGTCCAACGCGCTCGTCGGTGACGGCGTCCTCCAACCTGCGCCGCGCTCGGCGAACCTCGACAGCGCTTTCGGTGGCATGCAGCTCTTTGCGCCTGAAGCCTGGAGAGCAGCTCCTCTGCTGCTCACACACTCTGCACAGTTGACACAGCCTACTGTGCGGCTGCCACAGCTGTCACAGCGATGGGCTCGCCCTCACTGGCCCTCAGTCACTTGTGCTGCGGCTTGTGTGAGCGACACTGCTCGGCGACTGCCGGCACACTGTGAGACCATGGGTGTGAGGTTAAACCACGCTACCAGCGCTTGGTCACATCGGCCCCGAGGTCAGATCCTTCTACTCTGTTGATGACAAGACTTGTCTACTGGCTAAAGCCGAGCAGGAGGGCCCAGCGCACAACCCCTGGTCAACTCAGGGTCCACACCCCGTATCCATAGCGGGACTGACAACCTCCCGAGTGCAGAAACATAATGCGTATACGGACTACTAGTACCCTACTACGTCAGCGCCTCCAGGCTGTGGCGCCAGGAAGGGGTACGTATGCGGATACATGATACGATGGGCCTGAATTGATAAAATTATGCTGCGTAAGTGCGGGGCAGGGCCAACATTGAAGTGGATTCTTGTACTGTTTCGTTGAAGAGGAAAATACGCGTTACGTATGCGCTGTGAGCAGGTCTCCGGGGTGAGTGAGGGCCGGCCTTCATATCTGCCTTATTTTGATAACTGCGCCTGTCTACGCACCAGGTTACGCACCCGAAACCAGAGCATAAGGCGATGCGTATTCATTTTGTGGGTTGGGCATATCCATAGCGGGACTGACCACGATTGCTCTCCTCCGTCAGCGCAGCACCGCCCGCGGGCTGGTGAGCGAGGGCAGCTCGTCGTCCTCCGCAAAGTACTCGTCCGCGTCCCACCCGTCGCCCTCCCCGGGCGCCGCCGAGAGCCACTCCACCGCGCTCGGCTCAAAGTGGCGCTCGAGCGCCTCGCGGTCGTGCTTGACAAACACAATCTTCTCGCGCGTGCGCGGGTCGATGAAGCGCCACATGGCCCGGTAGAAGGCGTGGAAGAGGGCGGGCGCGTGCAGGAGCAGGAACTTGTGCGCCCGCTCCGGATAGTGGTTCTGCAGGATCGCCAGCGTGGCGCGGCTGGTGCGCATCGGGGGCTGGTTGAACATCGAGAAGCCGCGAAAGTCCATGACGATGATCGCCTTGCCATCCGGAGAGGGAGGCACGCCCGCCACGGACCGGCCTCCCGTGAGCCGCTCCATGTGGTACACCAGGTTGTTCAGGTTCGCGTCGTGCTCATTGCGGCAGTTCTCGAGCCGCGGCGCCATCCGCAGGACGGGCCGACCCTCGCGGTCAGCAAAGCTGCATACCCGCAGCTTGCCCGTCGCGTTGGCGCGCCGAATGTTGCGGTGACGCGCCTCCAGGCCGCTCAGAAACTGCGCGCGCCAGTCAAGCGTCTCGCAGAGCATCGCCGCCGCCTTGTCCTCGTCGCCCTGCCTCGCGACGAGGTATCTGCGGCAGCAGGCCTCATCCACCCACTCACTCGCTCCCGGCTGGGCAGCCACCCGCTCCATGAGCGCGGCCACCGCCGCGGGCGAGGCGGGGTCGGCCTTGGTGGTTGTCATACCCGGTTTAGCAGGATCGGAGAGAGGCAGAGTGGCGATCGAGACGCGCTTCTCGAGCTCGGCGCGCACCTTTCTACGAAAAAGAATTTTTGGAGGTAGTCAAAAAGAATTTAAAAGGTAACACAGGTACACCTACGGGAGCGGCCTAAGCGACTCCTGGGCGAGGACGGCGAGGCACTAAGCTCCGTGCACTCGACCGCCCTCGCCGGAGGCAAGCTCATTCACAATCTGCTCTGCGATGGCCGTGTGAAGAACGACTGAGATACGCTGCTTCTGCAGCCCTAGCCAGTTCTTGGTGGTCCAAGTCACCTCAGAGCCCAAATCACTGTGTGTGACACATTTCTTGTTGGCTTCTAAAAATCTCTCTCTCGAGGTACTGGGCCCGCCCCCGGGGGGGCGTCAGTTTCCGTGCGAAAAAGAATTTTAGGCGGTGCGGGAGGGTGTAGAGGATGTAGAGTGTAGAGCGCTGTAGAGCTGTAGAGCTGTAGAGCGCTGGAGAGCGCTGGAGAGCTGTAGAGCTCTACATCCGCCGCGGGACGAACTGCGTGCGTTGTAGAGCGATGTAGCTCGATCGGTCACACCGCCACCGCCGCCAAGGAGAGGGGGGACGACACTGCTTCGGCAGCGTGCACCTCGATCCTGTACCGTGTTTGTTATGACCCCCCCCAATGAACACTCCAGTGAGGGAGGGTGAGACGATCGAGGGGTCCCGTACCACGCGGAATCGACCCTATCCAGTGCTCAAGTGCTCAAGCGATGTTAGTAGAGGCGCTCTACATCAACGTGAAATCTCTACAACAAACTTGAAAAGCGGCGAACGAGGCACGGTCGCTCTCCGACATGCGAATGCGTAAAACGTATGCGTAATGCGTGAGACGTAACCCCCGCCGGCCGCCACTTCTCACTCGAATCCGGAATGCGTGTGCGTAGTACGTGGTGCGCAGGCCCTCTCCCACACCTTGGGCGTGCGAATGCATCAAGCGTATGCGTAATGCGTGAGGCGTAACCCCCGTCGGCCGCCACTTCTCACTCGAATCCGGAATGCGTGTGCGTAGCACGTGGTGCGTAGGCCCTCTCCGACACCTTGGGCGTGCGAATGCATCAAGCGTATGCGTAATGCGTGAGGCGTAACCCCCATCGGCCGCCACTTCTCACTCGAATCCGGAATGCGTGTGCGTAGCACGTGGTGCGTAGGCCCTCTCCGACACCTTGGGCGTGCGAATGCATCAAGCGTATGCGTAATGCGTGAGGCGTAACCCCCATCGGCCGCCACTTCTCACTCGAATCCGGAATGCGTGTGCGTAGTACGTGGGGCGTAGCGCGCCTTGAGAGGCACACCCCGATCGGCCGAAGGTGGATGCAGAAGACGGACTCGTAATACGCAAGACATTTGTTGCTCCCTCAGGCGCCACTTGGCTCGGGCACGACACCGAAATACGCGACGTCTGGCCGACGCACTATGGATCGCGGGCGCGTATTGACATAACATGGCCGATCTGTGCATTCTGGGCGATTACATATGCGTAGCAGTCCTGACCACCTCCCCCGGGGAAGACGACTCCGAGGAGGACGAACCAGTGGAAATCCCGTTGTCAGCTGTCACGATGCACCCGAAGGGGACCCCAGCGCCGACATCATCCGTGGAGGCACAAGTTTTAGAAGACAGAGTGGACCTGAGCAACGATATGACTGGGCGGCAAATGATCGCAGTGGGCGTCAGAAGAGTCGTCCTTGCGCGAGGAGAGCTCGATAGACTCGAGCCGATGGGCCAAGATATGCCCGGACGACCGCGAGGTGGCATGAAGGTTGCAGCGAGAATCGGCGAGAGACTGCGAAGGGAGATAGGAAGAGGCGGACGCCCAAGGGTGGGTGACGGCTAGCGCATCACACCCCTCTCCTTAAAATCCCTGTGTGGTGGCGGCGTGCGCGCCCACGTGCCGTCCTCGACCTCCCATTCCCTCCCGTGCAGGGTTGTCCGTTTTCTTTCTTTCTTTCTTCTTACCACTTTCTGTATTCTGAAAAAAATGCGAAAAATACCGAGACGCTTGCCACCTTGCCCCCGCCCCCCCCAGCCGGTAACTTCCGACAGACACACACCTGTGTGGAGCAGCGCAGTGTTGTGTCGCGGGGCCGTGTCGGCGGCTTGCGTGGCCAACGTCCGCTTGTGCAGAAGCCGGCCCCAGCTCGAGTGCCAGCTGCGAGGGTGGGTGGGCAGGAGGGGAGGGGGGGAGGGAGGGGGGGGGGGGGGGGAACCGCCTGGGACACATTCCACCGGGCCCCGAAAGGGGGGAACCCCCCCCCAAGGCCACCACTCGCGCGACTTGCATCGCTCCGGAAGGACAACCCCTTGTGAAGGAAGGGGGGGGGGGGGGGAAACCCCCCGCCGAAAAAAGGGGGGGGGGGCTCAGAGCGGTCGAGGGGCTGGCGTCGAGTCATCTCTCCCCAGATCTCCCGCAATCTCCCGCGAGCTGAGCGTCGAGTCCGTTCACGCCGTGAAGCAGTCCAGCCCCTTGACGGCCTGGAAGGCCTCGGGCGGCAGGAAGGAGGCGAGCACCGTCCGCCCGTCGAACTGCTTCCCGTGCAGCTCCTGCGGCGCGCCAGGGGGGAGGTGTGGGGAGGTGTGGGGAGGTGTGGGGAGGTGTGGGGAGGTGTGGGGAGATATGCGGACATGTACATGTGCTCTTCTCCGGCATCATCTCCGCTCCGCTCGTCTCCCGCGTCTCTCCTTCACCTTTCCGCAAGCGAGCGCCTCGGCGGCGGTGCCGTACTCCGCAAAGAGCTTCAGCGCGATCGCAGCCTCCTCCGCCCCCGAGCCGGCAGGGCCGGACACGCCGGGCTTGGGCACGTAGAGGGAGACGGCGCCGTGCTTGGAGCACTCGGACCTGCAGAGGGGGGGGGGGTGTACTGTGGAGGTAGGGGATGGGACACGGCGCCGTGCTTGGAGCACTCGGACCTCGCGTCCTCGAGGATCTCGCCCATCTCCTCGGCGCTGGCCAGGTCCTCCTTTGACACCATCGCGTCGAGGACGAGGACGGGCGTCGCGGTCGACGGGTCGACGGGCGGCGGGCCTGCTGGGGCCGCGGCGGGCGCGGCGGGGGGCGCGGCCAGGCCGAGCTGGAGTAGCCCTCCGCTGCTCGCGGCGGAGGGGGGCGCCGCCGCGGCGAGGAGGTCCTTCCCGTCGGGCGAGATGGAGGTGTTGCCGAGCACGCCCGCCGCGCGCAGCTCGTCCAGCATCGAGTCTGGCATGGGCGCGTAGTCGCGGGGTCGCTCGATGCGGAGCTGCTTGCCGGCGAGCTCGATGTTGTTGAGCGCGATGCACGAGGTCGCCTAGTCCCATACCTCCAGAGTCTCGAATCCAGCGTGTGTGGGTCCAGTCCCGTGGGTGGTGTGGCAACACGGCGTCGCCTCGGCGATGGTCCGAAACTCGATCTCCCCACATCTCCCCATATCTCCCCGTATCTCGCCTCGGCGATGGTCCGAAACTCGATGAAGCCGAACTTGCCCTCGGAGCCGATCATCGAGTCGATGACAGGGTCGCCCTCCTTGGACGAGTCGTGCAGGTTCGCCGACGTGATGGCGGCGTTGAAGAACTGCTTGAGCATCTCGGCCGTGAGCCCCGCGCCCAGCGGCAGGTTGCCCACGTGCACCCTCCTCGCCCGCCGCGTGAGGCCGAGGTTGTTGTTTGCGAGGCTGCCTAGCGCGCTGACGCCCGCGGCGGCGGCACCGCTTGCGGCGGCGAGGGGGACCGCCGCAGCAGACATCGCCGCGAGGGCGGCGCCCGAGAGGCCGGAGACGGACCCGCCGGGCGGCATCCCCGACGCGGTGAGCGCGGCCGAGACGGCGGGGTTGCCGACGGCGGACAGCTGCGCGCCGTGCAGGCCGAGCAGCGAGGCGGTCGAGGTCGGGACGGTGGACGAGGTGACGACGGAAGAGACCGACTGCGGGATGAGCACCTTGTCGAGTCCGGGCGGGGGAGGCATGTAGTCGTTCGGCCGCTGCACCTTGAGCGCTCGGCCGAGCAGCTGCATCCCGTCCAGCACCAGCGCGTTCGTGCACTCGAGCACCGACCGGAACTCGACAAAGCCAAAGCGCGCGTCGCCAGACATGTGGACGTCGTTGATGCAGGGCGCCTCGTCGAGGGTGAGCTTGGCCGCGCTCAGCGTCGTGTTGAAGAGCTCGCGCATCGACTCCAGCGTCAGCCCCGGCGGCAGGTTCCCAATGTGCAGCCGCCGCGCGCGCCGCGTAAGCGCCGCCTGCTGCTGCAGCAGCGCCGTCATCATCGCGGTCTCCTGCATCCTCGCCATCGCGTTGGGCAGCGCGCTCCCCGCCGCCCCCGCCGCCGTGTTGGCCGGCGGCGCCACCTCCTGCCCGGACGAGTCCACGTCCCACATCCGGGCGCGCCGCCGCTTGCGTCCCTCGCCGTCCTTCTGCGCTTCGGGCGAGCGCCGGCGCGGGCTCGGGGAGCGCCGGCGCGGGCTGGGCGAGCGCCGGCGCGGACTCGGGCTGCGCCGGCGAGGAGGGGAGCGGTCGCGGTAGTAGCGCTCGCGAGAGCGGGAGCGGGAGCGGCGCGTGTACATCTGCCTGAGTTTGTGCTGGATTTGTTACGGATGTGGGGCGGGGGTAAACCTCAGTCCGAGCCTGGCTGTTCTTCACCTAACCTAACCTAACCTCGCAGAGCCGAGCGGTGTCGTCCCCCCTCACCATCATCTCACTGGGAGACGTCGGCGGTGATGGCGGCGTGACCGATCGAGCTACAAGAGGAGCTTGTTCAGCAGGATCCGTGTCACCGGGCGGCGGGTTTCCCGATGGGCGATGGATGGCCGGCTGAGGGCCCGAGGGTTGCGGAAGGGGCGCGGCGGGGCCGGGCGGGCTCGGCGTCGAGCCCGGCCCGGCCGCCGCCACCCGGGGGGCCGCCGCGCCGCGAAGCGGCGCCCCGGTCTTCCTACCGGCGATGCACGCGGCCGCGCTTGGAGGCGCTTGCTGCTCGGCCGCGCGGGGCTGGTCGACTCGCCCGCTGGGAGGTTGGTGTCCGGGATTTGGGTCGGGGTTCCCCGCGCGGCGCGCCGCCGCCGCCGAGGTGGTGGTGGTCTTGGTCTCAGCCTCGGTCTCGGTCTCGCGGTCTCAATCGCCTTGGGAATCTCGGGCATCTTGGCCTCGTGGTTGGGGTCGTAGAAGCGGGCCCCGAGGGTTCGCACTCGCTCCCTGTCCCGATACATCTCGAGCGCCACCCGGAGGCGCTCGACCTCCGCCCGCGCCCTCGCGAGCTCGGTGTGGTCCGCCCCGTCCCTCGGGCCCGTGGGATATACGCCGTCGAAGTCGACGTAGCGATCCGCCGTGTCTGAAGGGACCCTCCCTTCTGTGTCTGTCCCATCCTCTGCAGTCCGCAGTGGGGGGCTCGTCGAGCCACGGCGCACCCTGTGCTTGTCCCGGCCAACGCCGGGGGCTTCCGTGATCCGTGTGCCGAGGGCGCGACCGCCAATTGCAACGTTCGCCCAGGTGTCGTCGCCCGGAGCATACGGAGTTGGGGGCGGCTGGCCCTGCAGCAACGGCTGCTCTTGCTCGAAGGCGCCCCCGTTGGGTGCGCCGCGCGTGTTGTCACTTGCGTATGGCACTGGGTGCCGTGGCGCGTTGGGGTCGCGTGCTCCGTGGCCCGGGCCGTGGTCCGCACCGGGTTCATCCCGTCGCCGTATACCTCGCGCGTGCCCACAGGGGTGTGCGCTCCCACAGCATAAGCCTCAACGAGGTCCGCGTTGTCGTCATGGTCAGACGCTCCGTCAGAGCGTGTCTCGGGCGGGCTGGCTGGTGAGCCCGTTGTGCTCGTCGTGCGTCCCCCGCCGATAGATTCGCTCTCCCAGGCTCCCAACGGTTGGAAGTCCACATGCGGTGCCGCAGTCCACATCGTGGTCGCATGTGGCTCCCACTCTGGAAGGTCATCATGTTCGAGCCTTCCCTTGGGATCTGCCTCGAGCCGGTCCAGGATGTCAAACCCGGTAGTTCTGCGCTCCGCCCCGACGTCTCCCGTCGTTACGCTTCCCCAGGCTTCCCCCTCAGGGAAGTCTTGCAGCGGAGGCTCGGCCCCTGACGTGGCCGCTGCTCTCCCCTCTGGAGGATCACTCGCCCACCCCGAACCCAGCTCGCGCGAGCTCGCTGTATGGGTGGTTTTGCTCATACTCGACGGACCCACGCGACACTCGCGCGGGCCGGCTGCAGAACTCTCCCACAACCACGCTGCACCCAAGACTGGGGTCAACGACAGAGATGAAACGACATATCAGCCCGCCGACAACGATTCGACTCACGGACACAGTATCTAAACACGGCGAAGGACAATCTCGAGTTCCCTTCTCAGCCCTTCGCAGGCTTTGGTGCAATTACCTTCCCCCGCGACAATCCGGGTGGGCGGAGCAGTACCTCACTTCCTCAATCGAGGTGAGCTTCAGATCTCATGGCCAGCGCCACCACACGCGTCCTCCCCTTCACCCCTCGGCTGGCGTGTGGATTTGAACCACGGCAGGCCCCTAAATAAAGGCCCTACGCGCGGCACTAAGGTAGTATGGTAAGGCGGTAAACGTCTCCACACACACAAAGTGGTGGGGCAAGGCCTTCGCCCAGGTACCGGAGGACGGCACGCCGCCACCACACAGGGATTTTAAGGACAGGAGTGTGATGTCTAGCTTCTCTCTTGGAGCACTTGGAGTGCAGTCATTAGCCTCACATCCAGGGCCGGGGAGCTGAGAAGCGCACCCAGCGGGCCGGATGATCGGGATCGGGTTACGGGCAAGAGAGCCCTAGCCCTGCGGGGTGCGCGTTCGCAGGGAAAGGGCCGTAAAGTAAACACGGGTCTCCGAGGGTTGGCTCTGCGCTTTGGGTGTCCCCTAGCGGCGGGACGCACCCTCTACTCGGAGCTAGTATGTTTTCTTTCTTTCTCTACTCGGAGCCATTGATACGAGAATACGCACATGTTACGAGAATACACACCGCCCCCACGGAATACATGTACTACTCGACGATAATACAAGCGCAGCTTGGAAGTTGCAGACGCCTATAAGGAAAAACAGCAAGCTAAATTTCGGCGGCTAAAAAGCAAAGGACGGGCGCTTTTGATCGGCAAAGCAAAGTTGGAGTAACGGCGACCGCGTTCGCAATGAAGTCGCCTGTCGAGCAGCTTCCGCGGCGCGCATGCGCCGCGAGGTTGACCGACAGCCGCGCCTCTCGCGCCTCCCGTGCCACGCGCGGCGACGCGCGCGCCGCGCGCCACTCGCCGTGGCATGCAGTACAGTGCCACTGCAGCCTCGCCAACGCCGCACACAGAACCAGCAGGCTGCTCACCAGGCAGCACAGTGCTGCACCGGCAAGCAGCGGAGGCCATGGCGCTGCGGCGCCGCCTCCCTGTCCTGTCCACGGAGCAGGCACACGGCGGCACGGACCTCCACCAGCTGCAGGAGGTGCGCACCTCCCAGTGGAAGCACCAGATGCTCCCTCACCACCCGCAGCTTTGCGCAGCGC
This sequence comes from Emiliania huxleyi CCMP1516, assembly GCF_000372725.1. Lineage (NCBI taxonomy): Eukaryota > Haptophyta > Isochrysidales > Noelaerhabdaceae > Emiliania > Emiliania huxleyi. The sequence goes on along the minus strand of NW_005199530.1, from coordinate 65,653 downwards.
AGCGCGCGGGTGGGCCACGCCACGCAGAACCGACCCTCAGTCTGCCCAAGAGGCTGCCTGCGGAAGGCCTGGCGATGCCCACTCGCCTCCTCCGGCCATGCCCTCCGCCCGGGCGAGCGAGCAGCGGATCGCCACTCGAAAGAGAGTCTCCTTCGTTGCTTTGGAGCACTTGGAGTGCAGTCATTAACCTCACATCCAGGGCCGAGAGAAGGATGCTTCTAAGAAGGCTTGATGTTCATCTTCTGTCTCGCCATCGCGCGTACGCCAGGCCTTCCTCGCCGCTCCCTCGGCCTCGCGCGACGCCAACCGGGGCATGTTCTGAGGAGCCATGCGCGACCTGGCTGGCCTTGCCTTATTGCCGCTGGGCGAGTTCCTCACCGAGGTCCTCGGCCCGCTCGGACCACCATTTTGGCCAGCGATCTCGGCCGCGGACGCGCAGGCCGAGCCCGCCGCTGAGCCGCCCGACGTTCGAGCGGCAAGCGTCGCTGAAGCATCCAACAGCACGTGCGCAGCAAAGAGCGCTAGCGGCAGCGCTGGCGACGGTGGCGACGGTGGCGAGGGGGGGGGCGAGCGACGCCCGCTGACCAAGCAGGAGCGCGAGAGGGCGAAGCAGCACCCAGCAGACGGCGCACCGCTCCCAGCAGCACCCAACAGCAGCCGCTCCAAGCCTTCGATCGATGGCGCGGATGGCGCCGTCTCGCTCGCGGAAGTGAACGGAGGACAGCCCGCGCCGGCAGCAGAGGCGCCCGAGTCACGTGCGACGGGCAGTCGATCTGCGGCGGGTGGCACGCTGGCCGATGTGCTCATCCCGTTTACCACGCCAAAGGGCGCTCCCCACCTGTGGTGCACTCGCTGCGGCTCCGCGCTCACGTTCAGCCTCGAAAGGGCGGAGCTTGTGCGGGCCCACCTGGGAGGCAAGAAACACAAGAGAGCGACAGCTTCGGGCGCGCACCACCCGCTGCCGAAGCAGAAGAGGCCGAGGGATCGAGAGGCAGACGCGTCGGCGAAGCAGCCGGGCGCAGCACGAGGTAGCTGCGTGCAAGGCAGTCCCGTGCCAGCGCCCGCTTCGGCCGCCTCGGCCGCTGCCCCACCCGCAGCAGCCTCACCCGCAGCAGCTCGCGACGCAAGGCCAAGGAAGCAGCGCGCGCGCCCGCGCATGCGTCCGGCCTCTGCGCCTGCTGCCCCTTCTCCCACCACTACCGCCGTCCCTGCCGCTGCCGCCGCCCCTACCACTGCCTCCGCCCCTGCCCCTGGCTCCGCAGCTGCACCTGCGGCTG